>NC_135560.1:9805097-9992597 GCF_964340395.1 Glandiceps talaboti | reverse complement strand
GATGTTACTTGTAGACATGATTTTAAAAGAGATAGGCCTCACTTTAAATGCTACAGACTGTCTATAATATGCAAGAAAGAGCTTGGTTTTGATAACTGACCCTGAAGGTCAAGGGTCAATGTCTTTTTAAAAGAAAGCTTGTACCTGATAATATGGGGTTAGACACTTGAATGGAGTCTCGACGTATTACAGTTTTTCGAGTTATGCCGTAAATATTGATTTTTAACGACAAACATGGCTGCCATTCAGTCAACTTTGCATTTTTTGTGAAGGTATTTTGATATTCTCATATGTTTTTTCCACATTCACTCGGAAAATAGTCGCGGCATGAGGGGTTTGTTACTATGTGTGCTAGCAGAGTAAGAAAGCCCTTTATGTAACTTGTACACTTTCCTTGTCTGAACTAAGAAACGTATTGAAGATTTGTACTCTATTAATATGTTATGATACTATAAGCACTACGTCAAAATAGTATGAAGACAGTAAAGAAATCAATATGGATAACAACACAACACAACTTAAAATGAGAAATCATAATATTTAGGTTCTGAGAATTACTTTTTAATATCACTAAATACTAATGTTATTGCTAAGGGCAGTAAAGTAGGTAAAATTTACATGAGTTCCCCTGTCATTTTACTAGGGGTTCCCTACCACCAGAGTTGTTGCTAACAGCAGTAAGTAGGTAAAGTCTACCCGAGTTTCTCTGTCGACCTAAACTCTTCTTTTTTTTACATATTCGAGAAAAAAATAATAAAATTGCAAAAATTGTGAAGTCTCACGAGAAATAGTGGATGCCAAAACTGACATCAACTTAAAAAGACAAAAAAAAAATCCTGTTCTTCCAATCTGTAATAGCTGTACATCTGATGAGAAGAAATAAACAACACAAAGACCATATGGAAAACAACGGAACACCTGAACTAGACACTCACACAGGAAAAAAAAAATTAAACATTCTCACAGAAAAACACAAATTATAGAAATCAACATACAAACAAGCCCTCCCACCCTCTCCTGCTTTTTGTATTATCATTTTTTTTTTTAAGAAGAAGAAATTTTGGTAGTTAGTTTTAGTAGCTAGGAACTTAGTTGTAGTGTAATAGGAAAATTTCCTTCTTTTAAAGGGAATAGTGGATGCCAAAACTGACACCAACTTAAAAAGACAAAATAAAACTTCCAATCTGTAATGACTGTACGTCTGTCTGATAGGAAGAAATACACAACACAGAGACCATTTGGAAAACAATGAAAAACCTGAACTAGACATTCACACAGAAAAAAAATATATAATAAAATAAAATAAAAAATTTACCTACCCACCTATTCTAAAATTGAGTGTAATCAGAACCTCACAATTTTATTTATTAGGCCTTATCTTAACACTTTTTTATGTACACTTTTTGTACGGTTAAATCTACTCTGTATGCATTTTTAAAACGATATTCTATGTCCTAAATACTTGCTTTCTAGAAACATTGGAGTATAGTGTATCATTTATTCTTGATATGAAATAATGAAGACACCAACTTGTTTTAGCGATAGGCTTACCATTAATGTGTAACAAGTAGACGACTTTGGCAACTTGTGTTACAACTAGGCAGAGATTGGGGATCAAGTTAAAAAGTTGAATAATTGACGAACAATAGAGAGAGTGTACTTACTTCAATAAATGTAGCTAGAAGTGAACAGCTCATCTCCTGCTCAAGAATCTTCTTTGTCGCGACGTTGTTATAGCAACATGCTATTAGTGTCGGAAACAAGACATTCATGAGCCGAGGATCACTGAAATACTGGAAGGGTAGGCTGCATAGTTGCTGGAGGAGGGTTGGTGTACGTCCTGACTGTACAATAAACTAAAATACAAAATGAAAAAAAAGATAAAAATGTCAGTATTTGTACATCCTGATTTGGAAGGTCAAAATAGTGCCAATGGCGTTGTAGCACAACAGTATTTGGCTGTTACTACGGGCGTGGTCCTGTTGCTAGGCATATTTGCATACATTTTTTTTTGAATCTGTATTCACTTGCCTACCCATCCCTGTTGTTCTCTTTGTAACAACAGGGATGTTCACTGTTGCTAAGGGCGTGGTCATGGTTGCGAGGGCCAATTGTGTCAAAATGTTTTCAACAACAACTGCACAATAACTGCTCCAGAAACATCCCCACCAAGTTTAGTCAAATTTGCATATATCGAAAAACGAAGTGATGTGCACAAGATATGTGCATGGTATGAATGAAATAGCATATTGTATGTCTGAGAAATGGCGTATTATGGACAGACAAACGAACCAACAGATGGAGCCTATTGTAATAGCATCCCCCTTCGGCTGGCTAAAAATGTCAAGCAATTTGTACGTTCTGACTATACTATTAACCCTTTCATTCCTAGAGACGACATTGGAATAAATAGAAACTTGATTGTAAGAACATTTTCTAAAATTTAAGAATATTACTTCATTGGGAAGTAATATTTCTTGAATTCTGGTCTAAAATAAAGTTGATCTTTTTGCAAAAATTACAGAGAAACAAGAATTTTTGTTCAAAAATTTTGGCGGGAAAGTTTCTAGTCCTGAAAGGGTTAATTGTACTACAAATTGGAAAGATGAAAATTTCAAAAGCCTGATGCCTTAGTTTGTGAATTTTTTTGTAACTTTTAAAAAATACAGTATTTTGCAAGACGTACTCTTATCACAAAGTTTTCTTACATACAAACATTTTTGCCCTATCAGGTAAAGATGGGTGTCAATGAATGAGTATACTGGAAAGTCATAATACAACCCATAACACCAAAGTAAAGCTTTTTCTGTATGTACCACAATCATTTATAGCATCCATATCAAGTACAACCCATAACACCAAAGTAAAGCATTTTCTGAATGTACCACAATCATTTATAGCATCCATATCAAGTGTAAAAGTATACTATTTCATTTGCTAATTGACCACATTAGAAAGGCCACATGCCAGGCTTGTAAATAAACCAATTTGGAACAGTATACTTTTACACTTGATATGAATGCTATAAACGGATGTAGCACATAGAGAAAGTGCTTTACATCAGGGTTTATTTTCTTTCTTGCACTCCATTTTTTTTTACAGAAGGGCACCAAACCTTTGTACTTAAATTGAAATTTATTTCCGCACAAAAAAAGAGATAAACATTCAAATAAGAAGTAAACATTAACATCAAAAAAAAAGAAGAGAAAATGATTTAAGGTTGTGGGCGAGACACTAGAAAATACTTTTGAGAAAACTAATCGAGTCTAGTTGACTTCAGCTAGCCCTATTTATCAGTACTATGACTTGTGATACAAATACATGTATTCTTATTTACTAGTATATGTGTAAATACACAAAATTTTCTGATTTTATTGTCAGGGTTTTGGTTTTTTTCCATTACAGACCTTGTGATGTAGTTGATTTGTACAGTTATGTTTCACATAGATTCGGACATGCAGTAATCTGTACTAACTTGCCAAAATTGTTGAATTGTAGGCATACTTCTTGGAATACCTTTTACTATGTATCAATCAGAGGGAAGACGACACAGGGGTTATCGGAAGGGGCTTTGAAAGGTCACATTCATGATACAGCATGAGATCTTACAACTGTCATTCAGTCGGGGCGGGGGGGGGGGGGGGGGGTTGAAAGGTTATGTTCAGGGATTGTAAATATAATGCAGTATGTCATTCCAAATGGTATATCAGATAAGGGAAGGGTTTAAGGTTAGGGAGGGGCTTTGAGAGGTCACATTCAAGATACTTTTTTTATTAAGCTTTGTCATGTCAGTCAGGAAATCCACAACATGTGGGGAACACCTCGAAACATGGACCACATCACAGTACCCAGTGTTGAAGGAGGAGGAGTACATGTAGGTGTATTACTTGGTGAGGTGAAGCTGAGCATCACCCACCCACCCTACATACAGACCTGGTTTATCTGAATTAAACCTAGCTGGCACTGGGCGGGTTCTAACCCAAACTACAGTGATAAGACTGTATATGACTCATGAGTTAACTGCTCGACCACTGACAACCATGCAAATACAGTGAGGGACCTTCGAGAACCCGGTTGTACAATATGGTAATAGATACCTGCAGCTACCTTTGAGCTATTTTACTAGAATTTCAATCCAAATACACATTCTGAACAGGAACTTGTAAAACAAACCATCATTTTAACAGTGATAACAAACTGCCACAAAGCCATCAAAGTAGCGAGGTAAATAATCATTACAGTGAGTTTTAAGGAATGGAAAAGAAGGGCACAGACAGCAGACAAGGAAACAACAGATGGAAATGAGAGTGGATAGAATTGCAACATTTTGCATTGGATCAAAGAGAACAATACCAATGTTTTGCAGGCTTGTTCCTTCTAAAGGTAGCCATATTGCAGGAGTTTCTCTTGTATCTAATTACAGCCAGTGGGCAAGTTCAACAGAATAGTAATTTGTTGCCAATTTGTTCGCAATGTTGATAATTAATCGTTCGGCAGTCTGTTATGGAGTGACATCACTTTTTTTTAGTTGTTGTGGCTTTTATACCTCAATACTTTGCGTACAGTCTGCCTGGCATTGAAATAGAAGCAGACCTGCATGTGGTACCAAGCGATGAACACAAGATGAATACAAGCCCATATGAAAAGAAACTTTTTTTGTTTGTGAATTGAAAAGATCAGCAAAATGCTACAGCTGAATACTTTGCAGGTCAGAGCAAAGTACAAGGGCTACATCAATGCAAATGTTTGTATGAATCAGATGTATGGGTACCCATAATTGATGTGTTTTTACATAATGCTTCACATTTAGATTATAACTTGACGTCACTACTCGACACTGTCTACACGAAGTTGACATTTTGCTTTAACTTATCACTAGTTTTTCACAATTTTATCCTTATTTATCTAGAATTTCTACTCTAAATTTGGTTAGTTTCCCCATTTTATCCTTATTTTTCTAAAATTTCTACTCTAAATTTTGGCTAGTTTCCTCGTTATTAATTTCGAAACTGTCTGCTTTAAATTTTGACTAGTTTTCCCATGCTTATACTTATTTTGGTAAAATTCCTGTCCTAAATTTTGACATAGTTTTTTCCCATTTTTATATTATTTTGGTAAAATTTCTGCTCTAAAATTGTTCCTGGTTTTTTCCCATTTTTATGCTTATATTGGTAAGAGTTCACTTTAAAGAGTACAGTATGCAACTTATTGTTTTGATAGTAAATCTTGTCTAATTTTGAAACAGTGTAGTATTTCATCCAAACTACAAAGTATACGTTGAACAATGTCTGGCCACTGTGGTAGAGCTCTCACCAGGACTTTATACAAGAATAAAACAACATATAGAATACATAATATTTTGAGTACTTATAAATTTGAAAAACTCCAGTCTTGATAATCAAGCCTTTTTAGGAACATACAACAAACTTATTACCTTCCAAAGAAGTTTTTTATGTGTAACTTTAAAAGGGAGAGGGGCCAATTTGAGACACTATATTTATCTATGAATGAATATTTAGGCTTCATCAATTAAATAATTTGTTTGCCATCCTTGAATTTCCTAAAAACCTACCAGGCAGTCTGGGGGAAAAAACAAACACAGAAAAAACTGCAATGCTAGCATGTCATGTAAAATTCACTTTTCTGTTGGGTCATTTTCTGTTTGTACCTACACGGGTGAAATATAAAATGTAAACATCCAAAGTTTGATTGTCTTAATAGACAACTACGGCATTTGGAAATGTGTAGTTATTCTGGAGATATTTGAACGGCCTTTCCATTAACAATAGTATGAAATACGGCCTTTCGCAAAAAACTTTGAAGAAAAAGGAAATGTGTTTGTTTTTCTAAATCTACAGATGAACCTACCCACATGGGGGACGGCGGCAAACAAAGAATTTAATTGATGGCGCCTTTACATAGAGTACTATTCAGTATTCTATACTTATATATTCTGTGTATTTATATCAACCCTAGAATGAGTTAAAACTATTCTGGGATGTACAGATAAGGGCCAGTAGCCAGCAAAAACAACTGACAACTCCATAATTTTTTGCCAGCAACTTTTTTCAGTGTTTAAATATTCTTTGTTTCAACCACTATATATCCATTCAAAACTTGATGAGATCAAAAATACATTGTCCAATAAAGTGACAGATAGCTGATGTTTCAGGAATAAACCATTTTTACATGTATGTATATATCCATTGTTGGGTAGATTCGTGAGTCTCTCGCATTCTTAATACCCCTTACTTTACCAATTTTACCTGCCAGTACTACTTCTAAAATTAGCCACATCCTTGATCTTGCATTTGTAATTTTACAGATGTGTAATTTTCTACTAGCCTGTGGTCAATGGCAATATTTGGGCATACCCTAAAAATATGTTATCAAATCATTCATCTGGTTTGCCTACCTGTAATGCTACACATCTCACCACCGCTACTAACGATGACAGAATATGCATCAGTAAGTAGAATAACATGTAATTCTTCATATTGAATGAAAAAAACACAGAAAAACACTTAGATCTGACCAAAAGTCCCTTTAACGAAACATATGTGTTGGTTTCATATTTTTGTACACTAAATTAAAATTAAAATGTGGACTCAATTACAAACCACCCCAGATTAACTCTTTTTGATAGGGCACAGAATTAGACATATTACATACATAAAAAGGATGAGTGAATGACTCCAACATTTCTATGCCATACATAAAAATAATAACTCGACAGGGTCATACAGTTTTTTTAAACTGCTATCAAAGTGACCATGCAATACATCATTGTCTATCATCATTACACCAGTATTGTCATGTCAGTGCCAACTGACTCTCTGAATTCACACTCAATTGAAAAGTTACATTTTAAACAAAACTTCTTCGCTTTGCCGACAATGCCACCATTTGTCATAATGTCATGATGACAATGATGGCATTGACAGAAGCCAAGAGAGCAGAACATTCCACCATATTGGTTGACAAAAGTACGAATGCCCCTAAATAGCACATCAACCTAGTAATATGCATGGCGTTAATATAATTCCAAAATAAAATATGACGAGAATGTGGTATCATTTTTTACAACTGTCAAAAGACACACTATCCTTTATCCACCCTCAATAGCAATACACAGAGACACCTGACGACTACAGAACTATCTCCATATTGCCCAGAAATTAACAATGCTAAATGGTTTTATATCACTGGCGGCATTAACTGATGGAAAATACGGCCATTCAAAATGCTATAGATTTGATGAATCTTTTCAAGCTGACGGTATTTGAAAAGAAAAAGATAGTCAATTGACGGTACAAATACTGACACCATTCGGTCTACTACTCTGTCCTAAATATCTAGCCATGTGTATCAAGGCTAAAACTAAATCCGACAGTTAATATGAAAGAGTTAGCCAACCTGTAGACGTGTACGACTAAACTAACTATAGCTAAATAGTGTAGTAGTGTTAGTCCTTCATGACTCGGCTATAATGAATGAGCTGGATCTACAAACTTTGAATGAAAATTTGTTCTATCTTCTTGACAGTAACCACACAGTGTTATAATAATTCCTGTGTGATGCACACATGTCTCTTCCTGCAACACTCTTTTCTACGGGGCAATCTTAAATGACAATCTATTCTCTCCCATTCTGAAAATTTTTTTTTTTGCTTCTTGGTGTCTTAGAAACAATTCAATGAAAGATAGTAAAATCTAAATCAAGAAATTTTCTTTGTACATATTGAATCAAACTAATAATGGGAAGTGAAGATTTAGATGGGTATATCTCGGCTAAATATCTCATGTAGGGTCTATGGATGTATGAACAATCCAAGATGGGTATAACTCGACTAACTACAAGTTGTATGTACCACCCAAGATGGGTATAACTCGACTAAATACAAGTTGTATGTACCACCCAAGATGGGTATAACTTGGCTAAATACAAGTTGTATGTACCACCCAAGATGGGTATAACTTGGCTAAATACAAGTTGTATGTACCACCCAAGATGGGTATAATTTGGCTAAATACAAGTTGCATGTACACCCCAAGATGGGTATAATTTGGCTAAATACAAGTTGCATGTACACCCCAAGATGGGTATAACTTGGCTAAATACAAGTTGCATGTACACCCCAAGATGGGTATAATTTGGCTAAATACAAGTTGTATGTACCACCCAAGATGGGTATAATTTGGCTAAATACAAGTTGCATGTACACCCCAAGATGGGTATAACTTGGCTAAATACAAGTTGCATGTACCACCCAAGATGGGTATAGCTTGGCTAAATACAAGTTGTATTTATTGTCCAAGATGGGTATAACTTGGCTAAATACAAGTTGTATGTACCACCCAAGATGGGTATAACTTGGCTAAATACAAGTTGCATGTACCACCCAAGATGGGTATAACTTGGCTAAATTCAAGTTGCATGTACCACCCAAGATGGGTATAACTTGGCTAAATACAAGTTGTATTTATTGTCCAAGATGGGTATAACTTGGCTAAATACAAGTTGTATGTACCAACCAAGATGGGTATAACTTGGCTAAATACAAGTTGTATGTACCACCCAAGATGGGTATAACTTGTCTAAATACAAGTTGTATGTACCACCCAAGATGGGTATAACTTGTCTAAATACAAGTTGTATGTACCAACCAAGATGGGTATAACTCGGCTAAATACAAGTTGTATGTACCACCCAAGATGGGTATAACTTGGCTAAATACAAGTTGTATTTATTGTCCAAGATGGGTATAACTTGGCTAAATACAAGATGTATGCACAATCCAGGATGGGTATAACTCGGCTAAATACAAGTTGTATGTACACCCCAAGATGGGTATAACTCGGCTAAATACAAGTTGTATGTACCACCCAAGATGGGTATAACTTGGCTAAATACAAGTTGTATTTATTGTCCAAGATGGGTATAACTTGGCTAAATACAAGTTGTATGTACCACCCAAGATGGGTATAGCTTGGCTAAATACAAGTTGTATTTATTGTCCAAGATGGGTATAACTTGGCTAAATACAAGTTGTATGTACCACCCAAGATGGGTATAACTTGTCTAAATACAAGTTGTATGTACCACCCAAGATGGGTATAACTTGTCTAAATACAAGTTGTATGTACCAACTACCTAATATAGCAATTATAGTCATTAAAACAACACAGATTTGATGAATCTTATAAATTGACGATATTGATAGGTGAAGTCACTGAAGAACAAATATGTATATGTGTAGTTCATACACACACAGACACAGACACAGACACAGACACAGACAGACACACACACACACACACACACACACACACACACACAGTAAAGTTTCTCTAGTCAAGCAATTAAATATGTATTTCAAAGAATACAAGTCGTATTTTCCATCGTTGTACTTTGTTTGGAGTTTTATGTTGTTACATATTTGTTATTCATGCAATCCTTTCTACATACCCATTATGTTTTGAATATTTCATGTCCATTTCCCAATCCCAATCTGAGCTGCATGGTCTGTTTCATAAACAGACTATATCTATATACCACGAAAGTCAATGTATCATTTTAGGTTTTACATATTTTATCAACCAAGCTATCATAATGGTAAAAAGTACTAAATGTGGTCAATCTACTATTATCACTGAGGCCAAGTGCTATGTTGGTCAGTGCAATACATCGGTCAGAGAAGTATGTCACTTAAATGTTGGTCAATGTACCACAGCTGTTCTTGTCCATCATAATGTGGTTATTGTACTATTTTATTAGTTTGAGTGCTATGGTGGTCAGTGTATATTATGTTTTCTCCTGACATAGCTCTGCATCTATTGGTGCCACCATATTGGATGTATGTATGGGTGCCATCATATTGGATCCAGGCCACTACCATATTAGAGCCATGGTTGTTGCCATGTTGGGTACATGACTGCCTACATATTGGATCCAGGCCACTATCATGTTGTTGCCATGTTGGATCCAGGCCACTACCATATTGGATCCACGGTTGTTGCCATGTTGGATCCAGGCCACTACCATATTGGATCCATGGTTGTTGCCATGTTGGGTCCAGGTCACTGCCATATTGGATCCATGGTTGTTGCCATATTGGATCCAGGCCACTGCCATATTGGATCCATGGTTGTTGCCATATTGGGTCTAGGTCACTGCCACATTGGAGCCATAATTGTTGCCATGTTGGGTCCATGACTGCCTCCATGTTGGATCCAGCTCACTGCCATATTGGAACCATGGTTGTTGCCATGTTGGGTCCAGGTCACTGCCATATTGGATTGGGGACGGTGAACGCCAAAAATTTATATTATTACTTAGGACCAGGAACAAGCTTTTATATGGTGAAGTTTGGAGAGATTTTAAGAACTGTAATTCTCACAGAAATTGGCTCCTAAGGTGCATCCTACCTCAAGTCACTAAATGTTCTTTATTGTCCACGTATCAATAGATATCTACCCTGACAATACACTGATACAACAAATTTGATAGCGCTTGGTGAAATAAATTGGAAAAACAAGTTGAGATAGTCAGTGAAGTCTCTTTTGGACAGTTACAAAATAATACTGCAATAAATCAATACAAAAAAGTTAACTTTAAAGCAACTAAATATAAAAAATTCGGAATGTTACACAGCGTTTTTCTTGAAGGCATTGACAATGTACATCTAGAAATGTACAGTAGAGAGGTATTACATTTATCTGAATGAAATCTGGCAATGTGGTAAAAAAAATTTGAGTTGAAAAAAAAAATTTCTGTTTAACCATATATGGGACTTTCATTGTATTCAAAATGTGAATCCAACTCATGAAATCAGACATCTGCAATGAAGCAGGTAAACATACACACACACATGGGGGTGGGTGGGACTGTCAACAATCGAGATAAATCACTCACGTTTACTTAATCTGCACAACTATGTACTTTCACCCCAAATATTAAGAATTAATACCGTGATATTTCAAACGACATGTTCTTTGGACAGAAGCTCCTGTTTAATTCATCGGCTTAAACTGGAAGTACATTGTTTTGCAATTACTAAGATTACCAGCGGATTTAGATTATATGCTCAACATTCTGTGGTTGTCTCCGTGTGTACAGCACAGGGCAAGTTCAAATAATATATTCTCACAGACAATTTTTCCTTGTGCGATATTCCACAGAATTTGATAACGCATGTTACGATATTTCACTGGTTACAACGGCTGGCAATGACATATCATATCATTAAGCTAAACTCAACAGACAAATTTGATCATATTTGTCATTCAGAGAAGAATTATTGCAGTCTGGTATATAATATTCAGTAATGTCCTTATTCTGACTGTCTCTATGTGTCAGGAAAGATATCAAAATACAAACCTAACAGACAAATTTGATAGTATGTAGAATTTATCCCCACAGTTCTAGTGAATATAGGTTACTGTATGCTATCCCCATATGTGAAATATCCATATTTTGCTTAGGGGTATTTTATCTTAGTCGTAGTAGGTCTTGAAAGCAAAGACCCGAGCTCTACCTACTCTGCGGTTATATTATATACTTTTTGAAATTAAAGCTACATTAAAATCTATTTACCAAAATCTAGAATTTGAACGTTGATATTTTTACAAAGAGAATTCCATAAAACTGGTTTATAAATCTTTCAAATCATAAAACATAACGATGACTAAATACTGGTAAAAAAGAGAAAATTCAGAAATACAGTTGAAAAAAAACCCATTTCAGTACTCAGGTGAACATACTGTCTGTTCATGTACAAACAACAATGAATGAATCAATTCTATATTTTTCTTCTAATTTTGTTGGACAAAACTGTTCAAAAAAACATGTTTTTTTCATTTGTAAGGATCAGGGGTCAGCTCCTGAATAACCGACTATATTGAGGACCTGTTTGAGCAATCTGCATGACCTCCGACCTTTTCAATGCAATCATACCCCTGTTCAAATCTTATTCTCACATCGCAGCTAACATACAATTTCATTTTCAAACAAAAACAGTGTATCATAAGAAATTGATACTTCATTTTTTATGCTGTATCTACAGAAATGTGGCTTCGTCTACAGTAACCGTAGAAACGTCTGAAATTCGGATGATGGGCTGAGGATTGATAGAAATAAACTAGATGAAGGTGGAACGTGTGCTATGTACACATACATACATACACACATACATACATACATACATACATACATACATACATACATACATACATACATACAGACAGACATACATACATACATACATACAGACAGACAGACATACATACATACGTACGTACATACACACACACATACATACATACATACATACATACATTACATACATACACACACATATATAAGTACATACATACATACATACATACATACATACACACATACATACGTATTGCACATGTACACATACATATTACACACACACACACACACACACACACACACACACATATCATGTACGTATATATGTATGTATGTATGTATGTATGTATGTATGCACAGCAGATGTCAGTTGGTTGAAAATCTAGCAAAGCCTGGCAACAATACTATGAATATACACTGTTTGAACACCAAACTGAATGTACTGTGCTCAGGGCCCAGTCCTTCAGGCATGGGTCTTTGTCTCCTGACAAGCTTACAACAGTCTGTTCTAGCTACTGAAACAAGATACCCAACACAGCATATGGCAACATATTATGCAGTCGGGGATTTTTTTTTTTGTCCCTTTTTATTTTTCAATTCAGAAGCCTGAAATCTCAGTCATTCTACTCTTAGACACACTGTCCACTTCAGGGCTATCTAACATACGGTATAGACAGTGCATCTCATGGTCTGTGTTTTTTTTTGTGTTTTTTTTTTGTATTTCTTTTTCTTCTGTAAAATCACAAAGGGGGAGTAAATTCTCGTTCAGTTTTTCATCTGGACCTTCTGCTCATCTGAGGCCTACACATTGATTCCGTTAGCCTTGAATATTCATGTTAACCTTTCGACCCTACTGCTAATTTCCCTAGAAGTGATTCTATGCATATACACATGAGCACATGCATGTACATGCACTATACAGTTGTACTGTTAGTACTTGTACTGCGTCACCACATACCGTCTCACTATAATACCATATAGTCTTCTCAAATTCACGCAAAATTTCAAAGAATGGGAACCCCATTGAAAACAAACTTGTTCTTCCGGTGTTAACACAATGTAATATTATTTCAAGTTTCTATTTTGCAGTCAACCTGTCAAAATACTGTGTTTCTCATGCAGAATTTTTTTTTTTTCATCTGTGTGTATTTTTTGTTTCCTTCTTTGATATTCGTCTATTCTACACGACGTGTAGTTTGCAAAGAAGTCACCAATTGTATGATTCACTTTACATTATCAAAGATTACAAAATGTTCTCACTCAAGTGTGAATGCTTTGTTCCTCCTAATTTACATATCAGAAATTGATAGACAACTGACGCAGTCACACAGACAACTCACCTCTCTCTCTCTTTCTCTATTACTTCACTACTTCTGCTTTACTATTTGACTGTTAAACTCTGGTAAGAGAAAATCACTCACTCTCTCTCTCTCTCTGTTTATAAATCCTTACATTTTATGTAGCTGCCAGCTTTTTGAAATTAATTTTTTTTTTCGTCGGTGCATATCCCAAAGCTCTGACATCCACACAAAAGACTATTCAAAATGATGATATATCAAACATTTTAATCAGTTTCCATTTCTCTTTGTCGGCAAATTTCAATGTACGGCCATGAAAATTAACAATAATTAAAGTCAGTCGGAATCACCAATTTAACTCTTTTATTTATTGTTGCTGACTTCCGCTAAATGGGCTTTGATAGTGACTACCCTGTGGCCTTGTGTGTTCTAACATTCTAAATGAAGAGAAACAGTAGACTGCAGAGCTCATCATTCTAAAATAATAAAAAAGACATACTTATTCATCACCTGTTTGTCTTACGGGCCTGTCGCTGACAGCTCGTCAATTACACGTGTCAAATTCAAAAAGCAAACACTTGCAATGGATGCGTACAAGATTGACTTTATAAAATAGCACCATCAGGCCTTAATGAAGAGTCAACATGTACAGTAAACAGAATTTAATTTACGGATTATTCACAGATAGGGTGCTTTTTCATTAAATAAACTCATACTTCTTCAAAGCTTTCTGTACGCTTTGTTTAGATTTATAATTTGCCTTCACTGTGACTAACAGACAGACAGACAAGACTTACTGACAAGTATTTGTATGCTAATATCCATATAACGATTCTGTTCTCTTAAGTCAATGATTGAGGAAAAATTTCCGTTGCTCAAAACTTGGAGCGATGTCAAGTTAAGCTTTGTGTTCTCATAATCATATCATTATTTCTCAACTTTCTGTTTCTGTCTTGTTTCTGACAGAAATATCACAATTTCAATACTTTTTTGTAAATCTTAGTACATAGTTAATATTTTTAAAATTAATATATCGATTACAATTATTTCAAAAATGCACGATAAAAGAATTTCAGAATTTGCACAAAATTTGTTCACGATAGTTGTAGGAAAAAGATGAAACTTTGTCAATAAAGAAATCGTCAGTTTTTATTTCCGGCAAAATATATGGTTATTTCCGGGTTTTTTTCATACTCAACATTTCCCTATGATAATAACATTTATCAAATTAATAAAACATTTTGTAATTATGTTATTATTTTTACATTTGGCCATCAACATTTTCGTGATATATCTTTTTTCCCGCGACAAAATGATAAACTGATGACTTAGAATTGAATATTTTGAAATAAAAATCTGCATTTTTTGGGTATGTAAATACGACAGATGCGTTTAACATATACAATCATTATGTATATTTCATAGTCCATTTCATACCACCAGATGGAAAGCTACGCATTGAAATATACGTCACACAGTAGCCAAACTTTTGTTAATTCTCCTGTTAATATTAAAACAAAAAGTTTCGACATGGACATATAAATGAAATTAAAACTTCCAGCACTTTACTAATTGACTGAAATTTAGAAAACTTGTAGGTTATCACACAAAAAAGTATGAAAAACGATAATAAGTTGAACAGTTGTGACGGTAACGTGAGACTACTTTATAGAAATCGGACACTAGTAACATATTACAATACAGAATTGTCTGGAAATAAACGTGAAATAGAAGAAAGAAACCACTTAATTTTCATGGGGTATGAATATCAATAACATTTGTTTTTATTAGAAATGGACATCGGTGAAACTTAATAGGGATAAAATTTCATCCTCTATATTCCAACCTGGAGCTACAATTAAAAGATTGACAAGCTACAGGTGTAACAGTTTGAAAATGATACGCTACAAAACAGAAACATATCTATATTGTGACACCACTAACTAGATAACTACATGAGCTGGACAACTTTATTTCTGAAAAATAAATGTTCATCCAACTTGGCATTCAAATACATATGGTGTATTGATGGTATTTTGAAGGAATATTTCCCCCTCACAATTTTCAAGGGTTCCAAACCCAAATTATGACTGAATACATTCTAGCATCTTCCTACTGTATCTTTGTACAGAGATCAAGTCCAGTAGAATTGTCATTACAGTGATACTGAAGCAGAGGCCTATTGATGAAATGTACGACAAAGTGAAATGAACATGTGAGACTTATAGTGAAATCAGCATAAACTTATCTAAAAACCCACCTGATTATCTTGGTTAAGCACTGTGAAATAGCCGACAATAAGCATAACTTCGTGACACAGATCTTCATTTTGTCTCCATTGTGAACAGTACCAAATCAAGTAGGTAGCTATATGACGAAACTCCAGTGAGATACCCTCTTCCCCTAGCACACTCTGAAAATGTCAAAATACCACCATAAGCTCTTGAGGGTAACATGTTGACCACATATCGCTGCATCACAAAAACCCCAAATTGTCATTATTCCTATCATCTGAGGACTCATCTCTCACTCCCACAAGTTTGGAGCAAATATTTTTTGCAGGTAAATAATGGTATTTTCAGGTTGAGGCCAAGCCTGCAAAATGACTCTCAAGCTGTTTGGAAAGTGTAAAAAAGCAGTGCTCTGGAAAATTATTTATGGATACAGATAAGGCCAACTTAAAAGCATTACTTAAGAGAAAGTGCATTAGAGAATCAGCAATACTGTTAATGGAAATGGATACTGTTCTAGATGGCTCTAATCGACCAACTATGTGCACTGCCCTCTATGGTAAAATATAGACATTAATAGACAACACTTTGGCAAAATAACGGTCTGCAGAAGTGAGCCCTCAAGAGTCCACAACATAAAGTCTTTTGTTTTCAAGACTTTTTGGAGGGGAACCAGTGAAAGACTATAGCTTACCTGTAGCAGCTTCAGGTCCATCACTGCAAAAGTGTTCAACATTTTCAACCCCATGTTAACAACACAAAGTGTGTGTTCTGGTAGCTCTGGTGGTGTGACGTTGTCACTTCTGGCAGGGGCACCACCATGTAGTAAGATCCCGTACAACATTGACACTATGCCAGCAAATTCTGTGGATTTTAGAGTCACCATCAACTGCGTAGGGTCTTCTTTTTTACTTTCATCAAAAATATTGGTCAACCTGTCGTGAAGACAAGAGTTAAAAGTGTCAAAACAAGATTGGCATGGAAGGTATCACAATCAAATCGAATCTTTAAAAGCTTTATTCACCAAAGTCAACAATTTCTGAATGGTGAGAGGCTAGGAAATAGTTATACATTCACTAATCTAGTCTAGTCTAGCTATTTGAAATTTACAATACTAATAACATGATAATATTATGTGATTGCTACAGGGTCTTGTTGAAATAAACATCCAACAGGATGAAAAGAACATGACTGTACAATACATGACAAAAGAAATCATTATGAAATAAAATGACCAAGAATCAAGTCTTTATACTCTTTCTTGAAACTTTCTCCGACTGGAGTGCTACTAATTTTGTCTGCAATATTGTTCCATAATTGTGAACCAATAAACTTGTCAGATGAAAGGGAGACAGTCAAAGGATATCACTCAAAAGGTAGTTTGTGTAGGTTTCTGTACTACTTATTTGCCCAAGAAGCCATAACATTTGGTTATTTTTTTCTTGTTATTTGTCACAAAAATAAACACACATTTACTGGACCCAAGTCAATCTATATGATTAGTTGGTCAGCTGTACACTGACTTGATGGAAGGATGTACAGATGGATGGATGGATGGATGGATGGCCATGGATGGATGAATGAACAGATAGATAGATGGATGGATGGATGGATGGATGGATGGATGGGTGGATGGATGGATGGATGGACGGACGGACGGACGGATGGACGGACAGACAGACAGACAGACAGACAGAGACAGACAGACAGATAGATAGATGGCTTGATGGACAAATGGATGGATGGATGACGTGATGGATGGATTGGTGGCTTGATGGATGGATGGATGGTTGGATGGACGGATGGATGGTTGGATGAGTGTAACTGTTACTTATGGATGAAGGGATGGATGTGTGTAACTGTGAACTTGGTACTTGCATTTGGTCAGCTTTAATGTTACAGCGAATTCCAAAATACCTTTCAGCTACTCTGTTTGATACAATCATGCAGAAGCTAATTAAGAAAGTACACATGCTGCTACAGCAAGACTGAATGAATACAATATTTTGTCTAAAAAAAACAAACTGACTTGCCAGCATGCAGACATCAAATGTAGACATCAAAACTTTGGCGCTTGCATGTCTATGTCTTGTTTCAGTACGTTGGTTTAAATTGTTTAGTTATTTAGACAAAATTTAGCAATGAATTGCCACCTTGGTATCAAAGTGTAGCATGTGGAACTTCTTACTGAGTTCTGCATGGTTGTATCAAACAGAGCCGTTGAACGGTATTTTGAAATCCACTGTATAATCTGTGAGATGTTTATAGGTTTCATCACTTGGCAATCACACATCTCAGTGACGATACAACATACATGATAACTAAGTTGAAATATGAGGTTCAACAAATACAGATGGAAATACTAGATTTGTAGGCAAGTTATCTGCTCATTGTCAAGTTCTGAATTTACTTATAACTCACCAACAAGTTGTTTTTCTCCTGTGCTATCATAATTTTTATTGCCACTCGTAAAAATATCAATGTCATGATTTTTAATGCTGTCATGCTGCACTTTAAAAGAAGTATCTTTTGAAAATTGCTGAGCCAAAACGTTTTACACAAAACAATGTTTTACAGTAGATAATGACCATGGTAGGAAAAAATGTTTTAAGACATAGTCTTGGTAACCCAGACTCTCATCGCTGGGGGCTCTTCTTGCGTGACAACCACCCAGACAAGAGTCTGGGGAAACCGACTCCCAACTCGCCCAAGCTGGAACTATCTCCTAGAGCAGTGCATGCTGGGGAATACTTCATGTCTAACATTGCAGGCTGAACGCTTTAGGTACCTTTGCGACACAGGGATCTCCTCACGCTGGACGGCACCGGACGCTAGCGTCCGGGACTCAGTCTTGGCGACCACTACTCAAAGTTGCCGTCCACCACCTTCAAGTGTCACAATTGGTTACCATTCGACACCCCACACACACTCACTTCAATAATTGTACTTTCATTTTCGGCCCACATGGGTGTATTGATTTAAAAGATAATGAAGTATTAAAATGTCTTTGAGAAACGAACAATGTAGACGACCAATAATGACAAATACTCGACTATTTATAAAGACGAAGTGTGAACTGACAACAGCTGACGCTATACATTGATATCTCATGTACAGTGAGTACGTGTGAATTACAGGGCAAACACGATGCTGCAGACTTTCGACTAGCATTCTTCAGCGTCGTAAAAAAAGTATAACAGCCTCATATACCTTTTTATAAAGTGTTGACGTTGTGTCCGATCATTAGTTTTCTGTTCAATTTTACTCTGAAAACACTTTAAGTTAGTAGTTTGACATCGTACATAGCACGACGATGAAAACACGTAATTTCCAAAATGGCGGGCGGTGACGTCACAAACTATCGCAAGGTCTCGTGTATCACGAGATTCCGTCTAAACGCAATGCGTATGTGTGGGTATACGCAACTTTTTAGAGTTTTGAAACTGCAGTCGTCTTTGGATATTTAGTTTGATTGAAACAACTTTAGCTTTTCTGAGAAAACTAATCAAAAACTGTGATTGAAAAAAATCGATGTGCAAAGATTGAGCTATAAATCTGTAGAGAAAGAAAAGTTGGTTTTAACTTTTTTGTTAGCAACTTTGATCATACACCATGTACTTTGACTGTATCATTAATGTTTTCATGTATATTAATTATGCAAATTAGCATGAATATTAATTAGCGTCCGAGACTACTCTCAAGCTTGGGAGAACCCTGCACATCTCAAATGACTAAGCATTACAACGAACAGGTCTCGTACGCCCATCTTTTACGACATGGAAGAAATGTACTGTGTGAGCTTTCAGCACGAGGGTAGTTGGAATCTCATTTCCCCACACTCTCATCTGGGTGGTCTTGTAGAAGAGCACCCAGCAGTGAGAGTCTGGGTAACCGCGACTACTTGAGACAAAGACACAGGGAGTGGGAGAGGACATGTCAATGAAGAAGCAGAATAGAGAGATGACAAAAACAAAAGATGAAAGTAGATAGAATTTGGATGTTTGATAGACTTACTTTGTGGTTATAAACCTTGTCAGTGCTACCAGTAGTCCAAGACAATGTTTCAAGAATTCAGCAGCTTTAGGGTCTTCATCTACTGGTTCGTGTACATTGGTGAAATAACAGGTCAGTTTATCCACTATACCAACACATACAACGTAACTGAAAATAAAATAATCACATTGTTAGAAAGTACTTCCACAATTTGAATCCCCTGGACTTGGAACTGAAACCCACTTATAACTATACCTGTATGGATGACCTGTTTTTAACTGTATCCCAGATAAATGAATTTCCATACAACTTGCATAAATGGCAAAAATACTTCTTGGTATTATGTTTGTTTTTTGACACACACACTCGCACGCACGCACGCACGCACGCACGCACGCATGCACGCACGCACGCATGCACGCATGCATGCATGTACGCACACACACACACACACACATACACACACACACACACAGGCACACACACACACAACACACACACACACACACACACTACATTTTGACATCACTTCAAGCTGTATTGTGACAATGACAGACATAGTTTTATGAAGTTCAGGTACTGAAAGAGACATCTAAAGATTTGAAGAAGGTAGCGATAGACTAGCATTGTTATAACTATGCAAACATATGATCACTTTAGGCTTGACTATAAAAAAATAGAAAAAAAACTACATTCATCATCAACTTTCATATGTGTATTTTAAGTCCAGGTATCCTTTCTCAGACAGAAACATTTCTATACCCTTGTTACTTGCACCAATACAACTGATTTATAAAATTTTGCATTGCAAGGATTTTAAAAAGCACAACAAAGGTTACGCAGGTTCAAACCAAACATTTTTTTATCTGATGTACGATATAAAATGAAAACAGAATTGTAACAAAATTTATCTACCAACAATCTTTAGCAAAAAAGAATTTGCTGTATTAATACCTGTTGCCCCTGACAACCAATTAACGTGACCTGGGTTGAGTGTGAACGTGGGTGTATATGTGAAATTATGAGATGGGGATGTAGTTGTATAATGAACATCATCAAGTCATACCCACAAAAGGAGTCATGGTATTAGTAGGATAAACAACTCGGCTCTCACATGCCTCGCTGTATACCCTTTACTTATTAACAACATACCTTACAATATCTGAGCCCCATTGTTGTAAGACCTCAGCCTGAGTGGTCCGACTTCCTGATGGAGACGTGGTAAGACTAGTAAAGCTACTTTTGTTGATGAGTGATGGAATGTTTTTAGCCACACAGCTGAGTACAGTTGAGATGAGCTGCATAAGTCCTGCAGCTACTGGATCATGTGGTAAGGTAGTGGTGACATCACCACTGCAACTACTCACACTACTACGTGGAATTTCAGTCGTGTCTGGAATCAAAATCTGTAGATGCACACAAAAATGAGACACAACCATTAATTTTACAATTCATGCAGTTTTAGTTGCAGAAAAGCTTTTTGTGCACTCTGAATGTCACAGTCTGGTTATCGGAAAGACAAAAGATTGTATAGTTTTGCCACTTGGGGTGCTATGCGACAGCAGACTGAGTGCGAGCCACAATTGTTCAATAATGTAGCTTACTTTGTAAACCATCCTTTCTGAATGTTTCAAGGAAACTGTTGGTTAATTCAGACAGTTCAGCTTAATTTTTTTTCATGTTCAAAGTTTAGAAACACAGAAAGTTATTTTAATACATCTATTATGTTGACTCTTTCATGTGCTGTCATGTGTTTCCACACACAATGAAAGTTAAACTTTCAATTTCCTTATCTTGATTGCCCTTGCATGGAGGTCTTCAAAAATGACTGAAACACTGATAAATCTAATCTTCACTTTTAATGTTATGGTTCTGATAATACTCACAGACAGCCTGTGCATTAGCATGTCCACCATTGGTCCTAGTTTATTACTACAAAGTATGTAATGACAGTTATCGTAACAGCCACGACATGCCAAATTCATTGCATTGGCAGCATTACACAGTGACCTGTCAAAAAAACAACACAGAGGGTAATGATAATGATTGTAACAGCCTCGATAAGCAAAGTCCGCGCACTGATAGCGATACACAGTGACATTTATCACAGAGGGCATAAGACTATTTTAGCTTTTAGGAGAACTACAGAAACTGCCCATACTGCACAAAGATGTTGAAAAAAGATTACGTACAGTTAAAAACTATCACAATTTTAATTTAGTTATAATCCTTGATGAGTTTAAAGTGAATAAAGGAAAAAAATATTTAAATGAAAATAGAAACTAACCTTGAAAATACAAGTCTGACAAAATTGATATTTTCAAGATGGTTCATTCCATATCATTGGTCAAGTCACAACACATGACATACAAAGGTGCTCATGTGACAATCACATGATTTTGCAACGTCTTTCAATGGGGTACACCCCTATGACCAAATTTATCAGTATACAATCTTTATATGTGTGACTTACAATGTAGTAAAAGGTACCCGAAGGATGAACTATGGTGGGTAAAATTTTAAGATATTTTTCTACAATATTCTTGATAAGTAAACACTTACTTGGTAGGTATAACAGGGGGTTTTGTCTCTGTTGAGTCTCCTATTACAAGTAGTAATCTACATAATGCCGTCAGACCACCTGCTGAAGACAACGCCAATTGGTCAGCTTGAACCTGCAGACAGAATCAAAAACAGGAAATATTCAAATTTATCACTCAACACTTCTTCAAAGAAACATGTTGAAGTCAATTTTACATTGCATACATGATTTGTTAGTATATACAACACTATAACTGCTTTGTCACTATGGCAACCTAAGCTGTGAATGTAAGTTTTTGGTTATTCTGAAACTGTACTTCTGCTTGAACAAGAAAACATAGAAAAAGTAAAGAATCAAAAGCTACACGGATGTTGGCATCAGATATTTTTCCTCCACTACAAACTAGTATAGTAGACTCCCACTCCATGCCTCTGGAGATCACGGAAGTTAAATTCCCAAGAAAACATTAAAGGAGAAGACCACTCCAGGATATACAGACATTTTCATAAACTATGGCTCCTGGAGATTTTACATCACCTACAATTATTCCCATGATGTAAATAACCCATAGCAAAGACACCCTATAAATGCACAATATCAATTGATGTTTCTCTGAAATCGCAAGTAATTCTTGGTACCTGCAAATAACTTTTTACCCCATGCTAGAGGATCAAAATAGAACAAGAAAGGTTGACTTATTCTCGCACACACCTACAGTAATGCATGTGAAGTGCGTGGAGCGGAAGTTATGGTGTCGACCAAGAAATCGAATGTTCCTTATTTTTATGATGCAACTAGAGAGTAATATTCTATTTCAGGTACTGAGAATTGTAGGTGATGTAAAAACATGAAATGACTCTCCAGAACCCATACTTTATGAAAATGTCTACTTCTTGGAGTGGTATTCCCCTTTAATGTAACACAATCATTCCATAGTGACATTTTTTTTTTCATTTTTATCTCAAAGTTGTTGTAGAGAAACAAACAATGTCAGACATTTCCATCACTAAGTCTGTACATATCTAGGGATTTTGGAAAACAGTAGTACATGTACTTGCCTTTTTGTCAAGTATTCTTGTAATTTCTCCCAATGCTCTGTCCAATGCCGATGCCCTATTTGCCGGCCATGGTCCAGATCCTTGGGATTGTAAATATTTATTGATATCTTTAACAACTTTCTGAAGCCTGAAAATAAAGTCAAACACATTATGTAGTAGATTGTATAGAATCATTGAGACTTAATTAGATATATACTAGGATTATCTCTTGATGTCATCCTGTGTGTTGTCTGTGTGTGTGTGTGTATGTGTGTGTGTGTGTGTGTGTGTGCGTGTGTGTTTGTTTGTCTGTCTGTCTCACTGATTGTCAGTGCATGTGTTGCACATACCAACTACAATTCAAAATTGGATTACCATATTTGTGATCTGTGCAACTAAAATCTGGATAAAGCTCTTTACACTGTGTGTGTCTGTGTGTGTGTGTGAGTGTGTGTGTGTGTGTGTGTGTGTGTGTGTGTGTGCGCGTGGGTGGGTGTGTGTGTGTGTGTGTGTGTGTGTGTGTGTGTGTGTGCACGTCTCTGTCTGTCTGTCTGTTTGTCTGTCTGTCTGTCTGTGTTCGTATTCCATCAACTATTTCACCTTCACTTACTTTGATTTATTGTCAGACTCTGTTCCTACTTTCATCTGGACACTGCTTTCATATATTTTGCCTTTTGATGTCATCCTCTGTCTGATTTTTCGTGCTCTTTTCCGGAATGCCTTGTGTCTTTCTTTCTCTGCAATGAGTTGTGGATCATGTCCATCTTCCGGAGCATCAATTATTTGCTTCAGTGAATGATTCTCCTACCAAAGAGAAATGAAACAGAGTTTTAATACAAGTTTATACTGTAATGTAACTCTTACTTTCTATCTAACACATTTGGTAATTGTTACTGTCCTTGTCAGATTTGTAGAACCCCATGCTATGTGAGTTTCAGTGTGGGTACTCAGGAGTATTTGCACTCATGCTTGCAGAGATTTCTACTGCACTCACTCAATATGAAAGTACGGGCACAGAGAACACTACAAGCACTCGTGCAAATACCTGAGTACGCCACGCTTGCACTCGCATGTCATGGGATTCTGTCATATTGCACAATTCACTTTGACATGCTATTAGTCATAATCAAAACCTTCATCAAAATACATTTTCATACAGGATGAAAGTGTTCCTGCATACACACATTATGTGCACCAATAAATACTCTAGACAATTTTTTTAAAGCAAGTAACACTTTTATTGTGGTTACTGTTATCATTAGCATAAAGTAGAGTTTTCAGGCATTTCAAAGATTTTCCAGATTTTCCATGGTTAAACAATACCATTATCACAGAGTCTTATACAATATATGTGAATGAACAACAGCTCCAAGTCACTTCCTACTATTAGTATTACAGATGTACTTGTAAACTAAGAAGTCTTCAGGAATAGCTTGAAATTCCTGAATCTTTCCAAGGGCTTTGCCGGAATAAAATAAGAAAATGGCCTACCTCCTCTTCTTCAGTCACTGTTTTGCCTTTTAAACTTTCTTGCACTGTCTCCTTGTGTTTTTTGCCATGTAAATGACTTAGGAGATATACTTCAGATGGAATCTATGGATAAATATAAACATGTTGTTAGAGATTTAGAGATGTATATAGCTACGTTCAGACTATAAATGTGAGTTTCACCCTAAGGCGACATAAGTAGTAAAACTGATAAGCTGAATTTTAGGCCCCATTCACATTGTATTTTGTACTTGACTCGGTGTCGACATACATCATATACCAAAATCATCCAATATTAGCATAGCCTTCATTTGTTTCAATCATTTTGAAGTAACCCTGAACTTTGACCCTGGAAACCCTCCTTCTCTAGGAAACTGAAATGTAAAATTTGCCAAAAGGAAATTTTCCATATGTTTTTAACAAATGGACAATAAAGATTATTATTATCATTATTATTATTATTAAACACACTTATGTAACAAAATGGAATTTTGTGTCCACATAAAAGTTATATTGGGTCTAAACCTTTAGCTGACCTAATTTAAGTTTTAACCCAACTCTGGGCTGACACAACCGTTCATATTTGAGGTTTTTATGTTGGGTTATTAGATTAGAGTCAACTCAAAAGTTGACATAACTAGCTAAGAATGAACCCCTATATATATCATGGTAACCTACAGTGTCCACCACGTCCCAGACAGGGATGAACTCAAAGGGATACATTTTAATCTTTCCAGACTCCATCATTTCAAATGTGTCCCTACTATGTTTAATCAGAATACTACGGAATATTAGAATGCTTTGTATAGCAGGGACTAATACCAAAACTCACAAATCTTTGTTGCACAAAATATCACTTTTAACAGATATTTCTGAACTGTCATCAATTAAAGATCATGATACAACATAATTGACCAGGTGCCCTATGACCTCTGACATCACAAAGGATTGTGGGATAATCCAATATGGTGGTGGGAAAGCAATGTATTTTGAATACTGAACACCTCGTGGATGACTCAATTCATCATGAAAGACAGTTATACATTATACATACCAGTACATTACACATATTACATAATTTCTTCCTCTTGTAAGGCTTATGTTGGGGTGCAATATCACTTGAAGCGAAACTCCTCAGTCTGCTCAGCTCCATTGCTTTCTCACGTCTTTCTTCAATCAACTTGGAATGTCTTTTACTGCTTTCATCATACTACAGACATAAATGGGAAGCATAAACATATTTCAGATGAGTGATCATTTTTGTGTAGCTGCTGTTAAAGGCCAAGGTTTCAAATCCCAGGTTCTCGCATAAGGGTTATTCTATCAGTAAAGTCATAAGGACTGCATTGAATCATACCATAAGTTTGTTCTGGACAAACTTTTTCTATAAATCTGTCAGGCAGGCAACTGTTTATCACACCGAAAATTTAATCCGAATCTGAATTGTGTCTACAAGTTAATGTGCCAAGTTGTATGTACCTTGATGGGTCTAGCATGTCATTCTTGTGTTGTTTGCAGATATGTAGTTAACTGTTGGCAGTTTTTTTCAATTTCCACAATATGTGGGATCAATAAAATATCTATCGTTATTTATACTATTGTTAATATATACATTCTATGCACAAGGATCTGGACAAGTTATTGGTACTAAGAGAAGATCACGCAATGTCTCACTAACTCAATAAACGAATGAAGCAAAATCCCCTCCCTCTAAAGGAACATTCACAAGTGCAACATCAACACATTAACATATGACGTAAACAATGGTAAGAAAATGTAGTGGTCACACCCCCACAATTTATAAAATACAAACACATGGTATTAAACACATGAAAATACTAATCTGAAACTCAGCACTGTATGTCACATTAGAAGTAACTTATCAACATCTCAGTAGTAAATACAGAACTGCTATCATTGAAGGTGTCAAAGCTTTCGAAATTTGGTTAGAAGTGCAGAAGTGAAATTCAGCAATTGCATTGACGCCAGACCCCCTCCCTCCGTATCAATCGATGACATTCATTTATTGAGCTTGTATGACATTGTTCAATTGTCCCTAACTTATTTGGAGTATCATGTAAATGAGGGTCAAGTATAAATGGACTGAATGAATATTCAATAAATGAATAAAGAACGTGTCTTCACCTTTTGCTGTATTTTCTTCTGAATCTCTTCTTCCTTGGCTTTCTGTGCAGCATCTAGAGCAGCCAGTCTGATTTCTCTATCCCTGTAGTAACAGAATGAATGAATATCACAGATACAGATACTGGATTCAAGTAAACACAGGGTATGACAGCTGTCATGTAATATCACAGATACTAGACTCAAGTACACATAGGGGCAGCCTGTAAGAGTCTCTGGCACCTCTAAGGATTAAGTTATAAACTGTTAGAAGTACTGCTAGAACCAAATTATGAGTCTGTAGTTTCAGTGTTTTTGGTAAGGGTGGTAAGTAGGGAAAATCTACCTGACTCCCCTTGTCATTTTACCAAGGTTCAAGACCAATGCTTTTGGTAAGGGTGGTAAGTAGGTAAAATCTACCTGAGTTCCCCAGTCATTTACTAGAGATTCCTACCAATGTTTTTGTTAAAGGTGGTAAGTAGGTAAAACGTACCTTAGTTCCCAAGGTACTAGTATTTTACCAGGGCTCCCTAAAATTATGGTGTATGGGAAACAAGTATACAAGTTGTATACCATACATGTATTTCCCCCATTCTGCTATCAGGCTTCCCTGACCTTAGCAAAAACACTGATTTTTAATCATCTTATATTTAAAGAATGTGTCTCAATGACATTCACCTGGCCTTCTCTTTAGCCATGACATCTCTAGCTTTATCTCTCTGTACTTTAATTTCACCGATTTTAGCTTGTTGATCTTCTCTGTGTCTCTGCATAGCTTCTAACTTAGCTAGTCGTTCCTCCTCTAAAGCTCTTCTTCTCTCCTACAAAATGTAAAAAATACTGCCAATGTGTACAACTGTCTGACACACACTTCAAACATGAAAACCCCCTACAGGATAATGGAACATCCCATGTACTTTAGCCACATGATTATGTAACATTATATGACCATACCTCATACACTTCCACTGTAAAAGTATGATTATTTTGATAGAAAACCACTCCCTTGGACATAACTTGAAAACTGCTAATCAGATCACTTTCATTTGATTTTACAACTAGATACCCACAGTAATGTCTCCACCAAATCTCAAGGCAATGGATCAGGCTGTTTTTGACTTTAAGTCCTTAACACGCATGCACAAACACACGCACTCAAGCATGCACGCACACACAAGCACACACACACAGACACACAGAAATTTCACCACACCATTACCACTACTGAACCTAAGTTAAGTTGTGGGTGAGCAAAAATTGTTCACATGTAGCTGGTTCTGTGTTTATACTGATAATTAATTCCAAGACTCATACTCACGGTCCAATATGCAACTCAAAATTTTGAATTTCCACCAAACAACCATTTCGAAAAATTATAAGCAAACATTTTTAATATCAATGCTAACTAAGCAGAAAACAGTTCTGATGTATGATTTACAAAGGGTATAAACACACAAGCAGTTCAAAGTTTTTAGCATTGAGCTTTTGATCTGTCTTGGTCAACAATCCTCATCAGAATGACAAATAGTTAACAGCTGACCACTAGTTAGCAGTATGACCAGTCAATTGTAGATGTTAGGTAGTTCATCGACCAAGATCACGAGAGATCGAAAGCTCAATACTAAAAACTTTGAACTGCTTGTGTGATTTTATTTTGTAAATCATTCGATCTACCAAGCTGATGAACATTTTTGGTCAGTTTTGACTTATTCATATCCAAGTGAGAGTCATAGAAGTAATCTTTTTGGGTGAATTCTCTCTTTAACACGATGGTCCTGTCTTCTGTCTAATCAGCTGTAATTACCTGACACTGTATAATAATTTATATCTAATACCCATACCTGAATACAAAATTTGAAATTCTTGACATTTTTTACTGACCTGTGCTGCTTCTTCCTTTGCAGCTTTTTCTTCCTGTCTTCGTTGTCTTTCTTCCTGGATGTCTTGTAGCCTTGCTTCGTTCACTTCATGTCGTGTCATAATTTCATGTCTTTTGTTTTGGGCTTCTAGTGTGTTGATGAAAGCTATTTCATTCACCTATGAGGTAGAAATGTCAACAATAGTCTGACTGAACTTAATCATTTTTACATTTGAAACATTTGAGTGTACAAACGCACACCTACACACCTACACACACACACACACCTACAAACACACACACACACATACATACATACACACACACACACACACACACATATACATACCATATGATGTTCCCTAGATCTCTACTAACAACACTGACACTGTACCCCTATCAATCAAACTCCCCCATTCTCCACACGATCATTTTCCTGCCAACACATGTGAAAGCACAGCCACAAAGCTAAAGAGCACCACATGCAAAACCCCTGAGTACACCACATTTGTACTCATGTGACATAGGGGTTCTGTCATATCACCTTTTTTACCTATCACCAATCACTCTCAAGCCCAGTCATCAAATAGTACCTTTGCTTCCTCTTCCTGTGCTTTCTTGACAACAGCTTGTAGTTGTATCATCCTCTTTTCTTCAGCTCTTTGAAGTTTCTCGTCCATTTCTTTTTTCCTTTGCTGGAACAATTCGTCCTTCCAGGCTCTGACTTCATTTATCTATTCAATTATACAGCAATAGAAAAAACAAAGTGAAAATTTAATTTTTGTACACTTTTTGTCATTAATTTAGAGTTTAATATCATATAATTTTCTGTAGTTATGTGACTTTTTTTGTTCATTTTCAGGAATATAAATACAATTCGTTCCATAAACTGTGACTTGGAAATGCTTGTAGATTGATGGCAAAATGGTAAGAATCTACAGTTAAAATCTACCGAGATTCCAACCTAGTGTTTCCTCTGGAGTAAAGCATGTCTTGGTACCACATTTTGCCAGCGTTTTGAGCATTGGTTGAATGTATCAAATTTGACCAGATTCTCCTCAAGTAAAACAGATAGTTTCAAAAAAATATATAGCTTTTAAAAATTAATCACTTGCTTCAAATATACACTCTGAGTCCCAAAATGTCATGGTGGTCAGAGTCATGATGGTTGAACAGTTCATTAGAACAGCTGGCTTGGAATGTGTAAGTTGCTATTTTGAGCTTCACTACTGCCATTTCGTTCCAAGTGTCCTAATTGCTTGGGCAAGATTTGAACATGATGATTGTGCTCGTCAAGCCAACTATATTATTTGTGATGTAGTAGAATAGAGATTGTGATGTGAATGTTTTAATCCTATGCACTTATAGAGGCCTGAACAGATTGTATGCTCACCAGGGAGTTGAGGAAGCATAAAAAAGACTGGGTTGTGCCACTGTAGGTCCATGCCAGGGGTAAGAGTTGCACAGCACTTTGAGCAGTTTTGAACAGTGCGATATAAAAACAAATTTTCTATTTACGTCCCAAAGAAATCTGGTTAAAATCTGATGTAGTGAACTAGGTGCAATTTCTTTATTTACCCCCTACTTTTATTGTCATTTATTCTGTGAGTGCATTGTACCTATATCTGAGACAATACCAAAAGGAGTTCTCTTACAAAATGCAAGTACTGAGTGCATTTACTCAACCAATGAGAATGCATCTTATGCCAAAACTTCCACGCACAATACCTCAGAACACTGTATGAAAAGAGTTCGAGCACAGAGTGCAGAAATGATGTCATTGTTATTGTTAGGTGGTTCTCTTTGTTTCAATTTTGATCGTTGAGTGTTATCATATTGTAAGATGGATTCTGGTTGGCTACATGTAAGAACAAGATTCGTACGTGAACTCTTATGGTATTGTGTCAGATGTACACACAAGGTGCTCACAGAACAAAAAAGAACAAATGACGATAAAAGTAGGAGGTAAATAACGAAATCATGCCAAGTTTACTACATCAGATTTTAATCAGATTGGTCCCGAACCTTACATTAGAACTCCGGAATGACTATAATTTCTGGATAATGAAATTAAAAGAATACATTCCCAGTTTGTTGACAGATTACACTATCAATCATTACTGTATCAATAAAATAAGTGACTTTATCGCAGAAAAAATCCTCCACCTGTCAGAGACATCATTTTCTCTTATCTTGATGGCATTATCAATGGTATGATGGCAGAGCTAACTATTGACGGGGAAGAAAATAATTGCACAGAGTAGTTTTAGAAGATCGTTATCTGTCCATCCCTTTATGGTACAATACTATATTGTAACTAAAATGACATTATTGAGTTATTTATTAGGTACTTTTAAAACATATAATTTCATCTCGAGTGTTTGATCTGAGTTGAGACAGATAAATTCAAAATGGTACTTTGGAGTGTAATGTGGCATTATGATAAGAAAAGTACACAAATCTAATAATACTATTCTTAGCAGTAACCTTCATGAATTGATGGAATTACCAGATGCATCATTATCAAGATTGTATCTGTCAAGGTGGAGTTTTCTACTAAATTTCAGAAAGAGTTTGTATAGCTGAAAATGGTATTAAAACAAATTTTTGAGATTCAGCCCATAAACATACATACATAAATACATACATACATACATACATACATACACACACACACACAAACACACACATACATTACATAGATACATAGATACATACACACATACATACATACATACATACATACATACATATATACATACATACATACATACATACATACATACATACATACATACATACATACATACATACATACATACATACATACATACATACATACATACATACATACATACATACATACATACATACATACATACATACATACATACATACATACATACATACATACATACATACATACATACATACATACATACATACATACATACATACATACATACATACACATATACATACATGTCAAAATTGTACAATTTTTAAATGCAGCACACCACACTGACTACACCCACTGAAAGTTATTAAATCTCCTGTGTAATTAAGTTGTAGTGGAAACAAGATCATCAGCTTGGGATACATTACATTGTGTTATAAAATACACTTTTAGATAAGCAAGTCCCAATCTATCTCCAAATGAGCCCTTTCAAACTAGCCTGCTAAAGTACTAAGTAGTAAGTTATATTGTCACCATTTTTGTAATTTAACGAATGATCTTTTAAGATTTCATGACAAAAAGGGTCAAGATAAGGTACGGCTAATAAAGATACAGCACAAGATTAACATTTATGTAAAGTCAAGGTCACAGCTATGGTAAAGTAAAGGTAGAAACTAAGAACATGAACAACAAGCGACCGAGTGGTCGAAATACATGTAGCTTTGTTAGGTTTTGTTTGTTTGTTACATAAATGATACTGGAGATAGACAAATTGAATATCTGACGTATTGTCAAGAAGCAATTCAACTACACTACACAGCATTTCTCTTTGTGTTGTTTCATTTCCTTCATAAAATTTGAAAATGGTGAGTATATTAAGATGAATCACTAGAATTTGATAATTACCCTTTCGTTTAGATTTCTCAATTTGTTTGCCTTATCTTCTTGTAGTTTTTCCCTTAGTTGCTGGGCCTTTGCTTGTTTTTCTTCATGTCGGCGCTGGGATTCAGCTCGAGTCCTAGAAGTAAAACGAAAGTCAGTCAAAAAGTTGATAAACATGTACGTTAATATCACAGATTTTGTGGACAATCTAACAGAGAGAACTCTTCAGCTTGGAAGTATCTCTGAAACGAAGTATACTGTTGATTTCTAGCATCCAAACAGACTAGTCTTATATTTAATTAAATGAAAAGTCGGTGTCTAAGAAAGGAACTTTAATAATCCCTGCACCTGTCCTGTATAACTCTCCAAACCAAAACTAATTCTTTATTCAAGTGCAGAGCTTTCAATATTTAATGAACTTCAGTATGCAAATTTCCTGAGGTTAAAGGAAGTGCTCGGAAACTAATTGAATGTGCTTTTCATTTTTAAGTTTTACTTCGATGAGATTTCAGTCTTTGTGATCGTACTTGTCTATATAGTGGTCAGAGGTTAATGGTACCTTGTCCCTTGTTAAATACATGTATACCACTTGTTATAGTACATGTATGACCAACCACCAAAAATGACCAGCAGCCAAAGACCATTTGTTATGAAAGTATGAGTGTGAGCTTTCTTAAAGTGTCAACTAACCGTTCTATTGTTACTATACCAACAGCTAGATAGAACACAGACTGCATGATTGTAAAGATGTTATTATTGATAAAATGTGTTATCCACTCATGTAGTCCACCTTCACCCCACACTGATTATTGGTTTACACAACAACACTGTCCTCCCGAGACTATTATATAGAGTAGAAAATATCACTTCAGTGATTTTGTAAAGACGAAAAGCGACATATTACCCTGGTAGTTGAGCCTTCGGTTTTCTAAGATAGACATAAACTAAAACTATTGTTGCAACATGTTGATACAACAGTGATAAGCTATTGAATGCTGGACATTGGTTTAATTATAGTCTCAGTAGGGAGGTGTCTCAGAAACAAGTTTACTTAGAGTTACATGAACTTGTGCTGTTTTGGGACTTCCAATGTTTACACTATGTTGATCACAGGGTGATTAGAATCACACAACACAGAGGAACCGCTATCACCCACTTGCTAAATCTACCACATTGAAGAACAATAGATTTAGTTTGCTTCTATCTGAGTAAACTGACAGCTGGATTACCAGTGTTGTATTTGTACAATAGTGCAGATATCGAGATGATAAATTTGCAATTACTCTATCTGTATGTGACTGGGAGAACAGTGCAACAAATCAACGGACCTACCTGGTTCTGTAACAAGAAGAGTTTTGTTAAGGTATACATAGAAGATGGAAAGGAAAGAGAAAGGAATTAAAGACAAGTAAACTTTGGACGTCCATGGTGTCGATCAGCCAATTTAAAACGACACTGACAAAATCATTTCTTGTAACACATCAAGATTTGGTGTTTCCCCTTCCCTTTATTTTGTGGTAACGCACAAGAAAACCGAGCGTTATTTAACAGTTAATCATTTTGACTGACCTGACAAAAAAAAAAATTGCCTTTTGTTTGCGTACACACTAATACTGAATTCTCGGTGAATCAAATAACAAACCTCAAGTCCAACTATTCTAGGCTGGAGAAAACCTCACTTCAATTAGTTTGAAATCAACTAGAATTGAATCGAAAGGGTCATAAACCCAGTGGTGTTAGCTATAAAGAGCAGACTTCATACATCCCCCCTACTACCCTGTGTTGAGGTGTCTTTCATTTTGCTGGATTTCTCATCTAGTACAGCAGAAAGTGAACTGAAGAGTGCAGTTACATAGCAAAACTCAAATATATTGGTTTTATATGTCTATCTGTTTACAGCTGGAGAGAAAAAATTAATCTTTAACTAATTCTTAGGTTTTGTATTGACAATTTGTCTTTTTACCAGGAGAGAGCTTTAACACTGTAATCAAATTTGTTAAGAATACAGAGCAAATACAGCATAAAAACATGTTAGTCTCTTTAAACTGTGCATTATGTGAAGTCTTGACCAAGAGATTGAAATGGAATAATAAGAGTCAAAAAAAAAAAACCTTGTTAAAACAAAAGCACTGGGCCCTTGCCCAAGTGAGGGCGCTAACACGACGGGTGCAGTATGTTGAACAAGAGTCAATTCTGCATTTGACTATTACCAGTAGACAATATGAAAATGAAAACATGATTTTTTTAAATTGCAACAAATTATAGAGTTGTTAGTACCTTTTTCTTGAAGGTGATGACAGTTTTTCATGCATATGCAAGGCATGTCCTGGTGTACGTTCTTCAACTTCGACCATGTCAGCCCATGATGCAGTGTCACGAGAGTCATACTGTTCAACAATGTCAGTCCAGTCTAAACGTTGTGATAGTTCCATAGAGCTGGCTGTATTCTGAACACAACACATTACACAAGTACAGTCAGTATACATGTATATTCATAGGATTGTGCTAGATTATACATGTACAGAGAGAATCAGTATCCCCGTCATTAAAGCCAAATTGACACTCCACTGACATACAGCAATTTCTTGTAACCCACTACAATTTAGTATTCCCCGTCTCTCACTGTGTAGTGACTCACAAGAAAACTACTTTTTAGCAATTTGACTCTCAATAAAAAAATTTAGTTTTTCATTCGAGGGTGCACTGCTCAGAATGCATTATAGCCATCATTTTATTAAAGGGGGACACCACTCCAGGAAATAGAGACATTTTCATAAACTATGGGTTCTGGAGAGTCATTTCATAATTTTATATCACCGACAATAACTTGTGATTTCAAGACACATCGAGTTTATCTTGTGCCCTTATAGGGTATCTTTCCTGTGGGCCATTGCATCATGGGAGTCAGGAGAAATACTTATTCATGGTTGAACAATGAATATTCATGATTCCTAGGTGCTTATTCCCTTCACTGTAAAACATCTCATGAATATTCATTGAATGTGTGAAATTTTTCTAATTTTGGGTTGGTTAGAAGTGAAAAAATGAAGTTGAGCAATTGATGCCAGACCCCTCCCTCCCTAAATGAATTAAGTTTATTTATTGAGCTTGTGTGACATAGTGTGATCATCTCTACTAAATAGCAAATTATTGGTGTCAAACACAGTAAATTTAAAACACACACACACACACACACACACACACACACACACACACACACACACACACACACACACACACACACATACATACACACACACACACACACATACACACACACACACACACACATCTTACCCCTAGATCACTGTCTTCTTCGTACTCAGTCTCTATATTAATTTCTTTATTTTCCTCTTCTTCTATTTCTTTAGACAGACAAGCTTCTTCATCAATGGCAGAGGCTAGAGCTTCCTCATGGCATTTCTCTAACTCAGTCGTCAGAGTCTCTTCTTTATCTAACACTTCATACATGGCCTGTAAAAAAAAAAAAACATCAACAGTAGCACAACACATCTGTGAGAAAGGACACCAGATCCATTGGAGTGATGTTAAAGTACTATGTAGAGAGTCTAACTGGCAGAAATGTGGTATCAGAGAGGCCATTTATATCAAGAGCTGCCCTAACAACCTGAACAGACATGAGGATGGTACTTTCTCTGTAAGCTCTACGGGAGCATTCAACATGATTGGGTCACTTTGTGACATGATCATAAACAGTGCCCTCTATCATGAGTAAACAATACTGTCAGTTGGCAGTCGAAAGCTCTCACCTTATCAAAAGTATGTTGTGTGTATTGGTTACAATTTTAGTACTCATAACATATTTGAAATTTTGAAACAGATAACTTGTGTCAAGTTTGAAGGGCTAATTTTCAATCCCTTCAGTATAGTCTTAATCAAAAGGGCAACTGCTACGTCAAAATAACAATTCTGAATTTCTGAATGTGATTTGGATTATCAACGTACATATTATCATTATTATTATTATTATTATTATTATTATTATTATCAATCTTAGCATATTTTACTGTGCACTTTTCATTTGGATTATTTAAGAACTACAACACATGATACTAATCATTACCTGTCGTGTTTCTTCATCATCTGTATCCATGGCAACAATTCTACACTCTGCATCTGGAAGTATATCAACACAATTCTGTTATCAATAGAATCATATTTAATATGAAATCCAATCATATTTTCATCAATACATTGATTTTTCAAGTAGGAAGCCATGATAAAATTGTTTTATGAAAAAATAGCACCAATGGCATTGTAGCACAACTGTACTGTACAGTTTTAAAAATGTGTCATACATGGTGAGCCATTCTAGATATAGGTGGTCATTTGCACATTTAAATACATTTTTTGAATGATTATTAATTGTCTATCAATTCCTGTTGTTATCATTGCAAAATATGTAATTATTTGGCTGTTGCTATGGACGTGGTCTTGTTGCTAGGCAAGATTGCATACATTTTTTGAATGTTTATTCAATTGTCTATTAATCCCACTGGTTATTCTTTGTGAAATACATCACCGTTGGGCTGTTGCTATGGGCGTGGTCATGGTTGCTAAGGATATTTGCATACATTTTTTGAATGTTTACTCATTTGCCTATCAGATGATGTTATTTGCCCAAAATGTACTCCCATCTGGCTGTTGCTAAAGGCGTGGTCATGGTTGCTAGGGCCAATTGGGTCAAAATGTTTTGAACAAAATCTGCAGAATAACATATCCAGAAACATCAGACCAAGTTTCAGTCTCACTGACCAAGAACTTTTTTGAGATATACATTTTTGACCAAAATTCACATTTTTACACCTAATTTGCATATCGCTCATGACATCATTATATGCTTAATATTTCTTTATCTATACACCACAGATGCATCCTCATTAAATTTCAGCTCAATCTGCTGAATAGTTTTGACATTAAAGATTTATTAACAAAAAGACACATTTTTAGCCCTAATTTGCATATTACTGATGGAATCATCATGTCATGAACAAATCTTACTTTACACCCCCGTAAGATGGTTCCCACCAAATTTCGCACCAATCTGCCCATTAGTTTCTGAGTTTAAGTTGGGTTTGTTTTTTTTACAAAAATCACATTTTTGGACCAAATCACACACCTGTGATGCAATCATTTTCATTTGAACAATTTCCCAACTAGACCCCACAAGTAATGTCCCCACCAAATATCAAGGCAATCAGGTTGGCAGTTTTTGAGTTTAAGTCGTCCATACACACACACATACACACAGACAGACAGACAGACAGACAGACAGACAGACAGACAGACACCGCTTGATGCCTATAGCACTACTGAACCTACATTGTAGTTCAGTTGTGCTAATCAAAATCATAAATAAATACCCAATCCTCATCCATATGACCTAATTTCGACAGTTTAGACAGATAAGAAATAGGCTTCCCACAGACCACACAGGAACGTGGTGTTGTTTATATTTGTAATAGCTGGTCGGTGAGAAGCCTGTTTCTTATCTATCTAAATTGTTCTTGGGGAACATAAAATGTGTATGATAGCACAGTCTTTCAGTGACCCAGTCGATCTTTCTGCTGTACTAGAGTTCTTACATGTGTGTATTTTGTGAGGTGAATATTTAACCCTAAATTTAACAACATTCACTACATTATACAAGGGCAGGCACTACTTTTTTTCAATGTTACAGACAATTTAATGATTTGCAATAAGAAAAACTACATTCTCACCTTTGACTGGATCTATTTTTTGCTTCATGTCAGGTTTTAGTAAACCCTTACCACTATCTCCATCTTTCATGCCAACTTCCTGCATTCCGACTTTCTTGTCATTCCCAAGTGAATCTTCCACTTTTAATTTTGTCGTCTCAACTTTTAATTTTGTGTCCTCAACTTTTAATTTTGCATCATCAACATGAGATTTTGTGTCATTGACTTTTGGTCTTGTGTCGTTGACTTTCGGTTTTGTCTCAACTTTTGATGGCGTGAGTGCTTTACCAGGTTGTTCGCCAATATGCAGAGTTTTCTTGAGCTCTGTCTCCAGTTGACTCATACTCTTAGTTTCTTTCACATTAGAAGGTGAGTTCCTAACGGGTTCATTTTCTTTTTCACTGTCACCTCTTGTCCTGTTATCCAAACTTTGACTGCTGTGAGGCACAGTATATCCATGGTTTCTACTTTGGTTTGCGCCATTGCTTGTACTTCTTTGTCTTGAAGGTGCCTGTAACTGTCTCAGTTTATTTTGTTTAGGTTCTTTGTGTTTTCGTTGTACAGTCTCCCAGCCTTCCCCATCATCACCTGTATAGATAGATAAAACAACATCTGGGATTTTAACATTCTCTCTGACTGGCATGGCTACATTTTGTCTTGCTTCATTTGAGTGGCCTCGTTTCTGTAGCTAAATTGTGACTAATTATTCCATATGTACCATAGATTACTTGCATGCATACTAGTGGTATTTTCGCTGCAGTGCAACACCGAAAACATTATTGCATACCTGCATGCTAATGATATGCAAATGAGGACACGATTATTCATTCTACATGAAAGCATGTCATTGCATATTGTCATTTTTATGGAAATTTGTTGTTTCGGATAAACATGTGTAATAATAACAGAACCACATGCCATGTGAGTTCCAGTGTGGGTAGTCAGGGACATTTGCACTTGTGCTTGTAGTGTTTTCTACTGCACTTTCATTCACTATGTTCATGAAAGTACAGGTGCAGAGAACACTGCAAGCACTCCTGCAAATACCCCGAGTACGCACATAATTATTACGATAAACTTGATCATAGGGTAGGATTGACATGAACACTCGAACAACGGTACGGAGAAAAAATAGTTCAGTAGAACAGGGGTGATATGCTCTGAAATCACCCCTGTTTGACGTCACACAGTAGAAGATATGCACACATTTATGTGATAAGAGGGTATATTACTCACTGTACTTACATATGTCTTGATAACTGATTACATGGTGAATTATATGTAATGGTCGAACACATCGGACGAAAAATAGTTCCCTCTTTATCCAAACTGCCCTATATACTAGACATTTCCCTCCCATGAAATCATTTTTTTCCAGTAATGCAAACAACATGACCATTTCTCAGACAGTGAGACATAAGAGTATATAGTATTCTGATCACTAGTCTAGACCCTATATGGTATCATTACCATTTACACCTCAACTCACATATAGTCAAAGTCGTTACTCTAGAAGTCCTGAGATGCATGAGATGTAATTTAAAATTCATTCACAGCCACCCACACAGTCATTAACATCATGTCTTTGTTAATCAATCACAAAATTCTAACCAATAACACAGTCCACCATAAAGTTAGTGTTTATTGGGGCAGTTATGTAATGTCCAAATATGGTATATTTGTCAGCTCAGGATGCTACTTATACACTGTTTACGTCAATATAACAGCTGGGGTTCACTGATCGGATGAACAACTTTTTGTGCTGAATGAGGGACTTTGACTAGACGTGGTTTAGTTAGAGACCATGTTGGCATCCAGACTATCTGATCACCTACCTTCAATACCTTCATCATCTTTAGTATCTCTACCATCAGCTGTGACTTCTTTCTCAATATATTGTGTTTCTTCTTGTTTTTCACTTTCTGTATTGTTGTCTTCATTTTGTACAAGCCTAGGTGATCCACCTTTGACCTTGTCAGCCCAGCTGGAGCCAGGAGGTGGAGACTTGAAAACAACATTCAATCTACAAACAGGAAGTAGAAATCTATTACTAACCTAAATATACACATGTCATTGTTTCAGATACAAACATTCATATGGTCTCAGTTACCCAGACTCTTGCCACAGGAGGGGGGCTCTGCCTATGAGACCTCCCGAAGTGAGAGTCTGAAGGTGCCGAAAGTCCTCTCCTTCAAACTGACATACATTGATATAAAAACAATAGTGGGTGCCTCAGATGTAGATTGACGTGATGCTTTTATCAGTTTGTTTATAAACGTCTGTGAAAGTTAGACATATGGTGTATGGAGCTATGACTTACCACGGTATAGTCAAGTGGATTTCTCTAAAACAGCATTCCATTCTTACCACCAAACAGCATTAGTTTATGTGATTGGAGCGTTGATATAAACCCAATGATGTTAACGCTTTCTCATGTGACTTACTTTTAGACTGGAGGTTGAGTTTGTAGTAAACTGAACAAAGTAACTAATTACAACCACCTGTCAGTGTGTGATGGATTAATACTAACATGCACTGTTCATCCTTTCCCCAGCAGGAGATTTAACTAGATTTTCGGTCAAATTTGTCCATTTGACTATACATGGAGAGAGAGATCGTATAAAATGGCAACGACTACATGTATAGTAACTAGACTAACGTTTCACATAAAAGTTTTTAGTTTGTGTCTGACTTAGTGTGTTGAAAATGACCATAGTAATATCAGCTGCTTACCCTGGTTTCATTGCATTCTGTGCAACAAAGGTAAGGCTCCTATTGACTTGATTAATAGGAGAAGCTCTATCTCCAGATGAACCAGCCACTAACCCTTTACCTGGTGATGTCTTTCTTACCTCCCAGGCTAATGAAGTTGGTCTGAAAATAAAGGTTCGTCCTATGAGTATCTAGAACAGTTATCAGATAATGTTGCAGTGTTCTCCCTAGAAATGTTTTTCACAACAGGGTTTTATGAACAGAGATGATGTCCACAATTGGGTAATACTTATACATTGTTGGAAATAATTTTGACAGATATCTTTTGCTGGAACCACCCTGTCAATTCCATATCTATAAACCAAATATGTTGGTTCCTTCTATATCTTGTTTTTAATCACAATATTGACATTAAGTGAAATTGTCTGAAAATTAATTTCATTTTTTCTGATTCACAATTACAAATGGATTCAAAGCCCCGTTACATGTAGCTCACTATGGGAGAACACTTGTAAGTATGACACACCTACATGTACTACGACTAGTAGTAATGTTAACAATGTAGATCTAAAGATGACAGGATAATTAGACATGAAGTTATGTGAAGTTTTAGATTTACAAATAATGTATGAAGTACATGTGTGTATCTAGACTATAAAGGTACATTGTGTTGCTCTGCCCTCACCAGTCTCCTCAGGGGTTGATTAATGTGTGAGGGCACCCCATCATGGTGTATCTTACAGACTAGTGTGTGTTTAGTAGTAATTCAGTACAAGAACGACTTGAATCTTTGACTAGTTTCACATCATGAGCAGATTTTTTCCAGAAGTTTGAATTAAATGTCCAGTAACATTAAGAATATACATATACATGTATGAAGATTGATTATACTGTGGGGGTGGGGCTGTATATCATTTTTGCAGAAATTCATACTTTCTAGAAAGACATCGCTTTGCTCTATCTGTTGGTGGCACATGTTGCGCACTCCCATTTTCCTATTACTACACATATTAAAGCAAGCAAAAGGATCTTGCAGCAAGACTGACACATTCGATTTTTGCAGCAATTGAAACTCATACAGGTATTCAGAGTTCTAAACTTTTTGCTAACATGTATATCATACAGTCAGTGAAATATAGTCGTGTTGGAACAATAAATTTGAAATGATTGCAACATTGCCATTCATCTAGTACACATATTAAATGGTGCTATGATATTTTGCCATGTGGAGTCTTGACAGTTATGATAGTTGAATGGTTAGAGTGGCTGGCTTGGAATCTCTAGATTACAAGTCTGATCCTTACTGTTGCTATTTTGTTTCTGAATAGCTAAAGGCCTTGGGCAAGATTTGAACCATGACTGTGTCTCAGTCAATCCAGCTGTATAATTGGGGACCTGGTAGGATAGAGGTTGTAATGTGAATGCTTTAATCATATGCGCTTATACAAGCAGCAAATTGATGGATGCTCCCCAGGGAGTTGAGGAAGTATATAGATGTGTGCCAGGGATAATTGTGAGTGCCTGGAGCTTGCAGGAACAAGGTACAACATAAGTATTTTTCTAACATTTTTCTTCAAAAGGTGTAAAATATTCATCAAATAGAAGTGTGCATTGAATATTTCATATGTACCCAGGTAGTGAAAAGACCCCTAACTTACTTGGATTGTATTGGCCCATAATATTTAATATTTGGATTTCATGAGGCCCCTTATGTTACCTTACTTGGATTTCATGGTGCCCCTTATGTTACTTGGATTTCAGGATGCAGAACAAAGTAAATATCTTGGAATAACAGAAATACATGTATTTGAATCATATTCAAATGTATATAAATTTGTACTTTTCTGAGTATGCTGTTGTTGAATATGAATATGAGAAGTCTGGTGAAATATCAGATGTTGGTTTCATACTTTGATATATACAGCCTGTTCCATGTTAGTGTTCACTGGCCCTGTTTGATACAACCAGTTGAACCACTCAGAACCCAAACAGAAACTGCACATTCCACACTTAAGATAGCACGATTGAATGAATACAGTTTCTTTTGTGACATTTTGAATACATTAAATGAACTAATGTGTCACCATGTAGACATCAAATGCACAGATCAAAACATTGGCACCCACATGTCTGCATCTAGCTACAGTACGTTTAAGTGGTTTATTTCATTTAGACAAAATGTAGCAAGAAATTCTGATCTTGCAGTCTTAAAGTGTAGAGTGTGCAGATTCTTATTGGTTTCTGTGTGGTTGTATGGACAGTGACCACTAACTTGCAACTGGCTGTAGTTCTTAGCTGATGTTGATTGAGGGTGATGTGGTTTAATACTTCCAGTTTAATTTATTCATAAAACTACTTGTAACCATGACTACTTCTACAACTACCACCATCATTTCTACTTCTACAACTACCACCACTCCTACACCTTACACCTTTTTTATAAAAAACTATCGGTCATTTATTTTATTGAATCACTTTCTTACAATTATTTTGCACACAATTCTAATCTTCAAATAAAAATATAAATAACCAGAGATTGTGAAAGTATTTCTACAATTTATTTTTTAAAAACCAAAATGTTTGCAACAGCGCATTGTGCATGTGCATGTTTTCAACAATCTTTCTGCCATGGTGTTGAACTTTTTATCCAACACCAGCATGCAAAATACTTGCTTTGCTATGGGAAGTTATTGATGTAGTTTACGCAGTTACCGTTAGCATATGTACATAGTTTTTTACAAAACATGCAGAGGAGAAAGAAAGAAAGAAATGTATGTAGAAAAGTACAGACCGAGGTGATATTGGGTGTTCCCTGCGCCACCCAGGTGGCCTGACTTTGCTCGGTGACGATTTACGCACCTCCCATACTAAGCTGGTTGGTCTGAAGTAGAATGCAACACACATATACGATATATCACGTACAAAAACAAAAACATACATAAAAAGAGGAACCAAGCTTTCTTTGGTGACAGCCATGAAAGTGCACGCATGTTGGAAAATAAAATTTTCACATAATTTCATACAGCCACAAACAAAATTTCATGCATTGCAAAAGAAGTAGTTCAACGGGTGTGCCACCTTTTAGAAAAACTGGGTTTCAAATCAAACAGTAACTATAACAACACTTCAAAGTAAAACAATATTTGGTTGCTGACATTCTAAAAATGTGTGTCATAAATTAACAAGTCCTGAATACAGATCTACGATTTCAGAGAACAATCTGAGGGCATCAAATTTTGTTATTGTCTAATATAGTGTGTTATGTTGTACATTGCAATGACTTGTCGATGTAGCTACACCACGGGTTCTCCGTGGCCAACAAGTCTTCAAACAGACCACGAGGACATACAAGTATAGCAACGACATTCATATTCTTACCTATTTTCAATGTCTGTATTTTCAAATGCTGTCTGCAGCTGTATTCTTTCAATCAGGGATTCAAAATCTCTTGTGCAGTTTTTTAACATCATAATGACTTCCTGATGATGAGAACAAACATAAACAACATATGAATTTGAAATGTTATCAACAGCTATCATCATTCAAATTCTTTCTGTGGACTGCTATGCTAATATAAACAATATAGTCGCACCTACATTTTTGAGTCAGTATACTGTTGTTGTTTTTCACATTTCATAAAGCTAAAGTTTCATTCTGTGAAATGAGTCCTATCAAAATATACAGCTAAGTGTTTTAATCAACGATAAGGATAATAAGTAGCTATATTTTAACAAGTATCGTAAAATTATGTCATCGGATAGTTTCTATGTTATATCTTAATATAAAGTTTGAGTTCAGTCAATTACAAGTGATGGTTTGCCTCAGCAAGTAGAATACTATGAGTGACTTTTAAATACACGGTATAAATCTCGGCCAAAATCTTAAAAATTCAGCTTGTGCCCCTTTAAAACAAAACAGGTCCATACCTTGCATTCCACTATGCTTTCATCAGCTTCACATGTCTGATAGATTTCATCTACAGCCCTTTGTAGATTATCAAACAGAAATGCCCAATAGCGTGCCCTCAAATCTATCTTCTTGGCAGGCTTAGTAGGAGAACTGACTTTGCCAACACTCCCATCCTGTGAACTTTTACTCAGTTTTCTCTCGGAGGAACGCTGAGTACTACGTGGTTTGGGTTTTCGTGGTGATTTTACCTTGACTGTAAGAGAAACAGATGTTGGGTTAATCAATCAATCAATCAATCAATCAATTAATCAATCAAACAGTTTACAAAGCATTGTAGCCATGCCAATAAAGAGACAAGTTTAGATGTGCAATTCTGGTACTCACAATGTATTGGAGAATATATTGTTTATGGCTCCAAGAATCAATAGAACAGTATAATATAGTTACTTTGGAATGATAAATTGGGGAAACGAATGTGACGTTTTGATCCGTCTACTACGGTCCTTGATCTCGCAATGACTTAATTATTCAGCATTAATGTCTCTCTCTGAACTGGCGGAATAATATGTCTGTAAATTGATGGTAGTTGGTATCCTTGGTCCCTGTTCATGAAGGGTCTCCTCTGTCTGATATTATTCTGCCAGTTCGCATTCATTTCCAATTTAGGGAGGGGAGTGGAGGAGGAGGAGGAGGAGGAAGAGGACGACTCGGGAGGGGAGGAAGACAGCGGAGGTAAATTTGTCATTCATTGTATCTACAGATACAAAATCCTAGGAGCAGTACTAGTAGACAATACAAATTATTACTTTATAGTGAGTGAGATTTCATTTACATACCCTGTCCATCACTGTCATCACTATCATCAAATGGCACACTCCATGCAACTAAGTTACGTGCGGTGCGTCCTTCTTGTTCCACTAACTTACGAACTCTGTCGTAACTGTTGGTCCTTTGGTAGGTATTCTGCAAAAAAATAATGCATACTGGTTGTATACTACATGTAATGTGCTGCAATGTAGTAAAAATAAATGCAGGCTAATGCTATTATTAAACAAAATGTGAACCTCCCACCAGCACAGTAAAAAGATAACTAACATGCCATTGGTCAAATACTAGCCATAGATCGACTATCCACTTATTTTACATCTCGTGACGACAAAAGTCCCAGCTCAGACGACCCAAAATCTCAAAATTTGAACATTTCATATTTCTAAACGATGCGTCCCTCCTTACATACAAGAGTGTATGGCACTATATTGGGTATGAATATAATATTAACACGTTTCAACATGTTTCACTCCTTTGCATTAAATGAAGACCAGTCTATATATATATTAGAAGTGAATGTATAAATAAAACAAGTCATTTTCTATTTATTACGCATCTGAACCATTTATTTATACCCAATTTGAATTTGTATTTTGTATGCACACAGCTGAGCATTTCTAAATATAGAAACTATCTAACAGTCGCTGTCATTACATTTACAGACAGACAGAACCAGTATTTCTGAGTGCTTTCATTAGACATACAGAAAGATCACAGTCCTGCTTACAGTTTAATCTCTGATATTGATGAGATCAATATTTGATGCCAGTCATCAGTCATTGACACCTGCCTGACCTTTGACCATTGTATTTCTAATTACCATAGTTGCTATCTTTAGAGATTGGATCATGTCTGCCGGCAGCTTGGTTCACGAAAATATCAACCAGAGTTTGTGACACAGACGACAATATCAAAGATGAAAGTTAGTTGATCATTATCAATGAATTAAAATACACATATGAGCTGTTTTTCAGCAAAACTTTGAGGCAATAATAATAGAGTTTCTCTTTTGTTTTCAAACTTTGCCCGGGATTACTTTGGTGCGCTAGCAACAATGTGAACTCTTGTATCAACCTATCTTATGACTAAGTACACCCATAACACATTGGGGAAAACATTGACTGAGAAATGAACCACACAACATATTCATTGCCTGGAACGAAATGAACATGACACCTCTGTCATTATACATAAGTGACACTATTAAACTCAGTGGTAAGACTGACCTCTTCAAAATTAACTACAGCTTGGACCAACATGACTATGATGATGTGTCAGTCTTTTTTAACTAATATTAAAATATATGTGACCTGAACAATGTTTATATGCCATGTATCGTTGAAGCTTAAATTTTGTAACTGTTAATAAATATGATATCCTAGCCTGTCAGCTGCCAACATCAACATCTCATGTATTGTAAACAAATTGAGTTCAAAACACCAGTTGCCATTGCTCAAAACACACTAAAAATAAATCTAAACTTATCTTAGCACAGTGAGAACTTACCATTTCGTCAAACTCTGACATTCTAGTTGTCAACACAACGTATTTGTGACTATGTAATAACAAGAATGATGCAGGTCTGGCGATAGGCCAACTGTTTTGATACACAACTATGTGAAAGCGAGCCGACACCACACCAGCTGATTATGAATTGCCTGTTGTGGGGTCAGTCTTCACAATCACTAATGGGTCTTATTTATTGTAATGACGTCAGCGGTCACAGTGGTGAGCATGAGCAGTTTGGGTCATCAGTCTCACATATTTGTAACGTTTTATTTCACGAGTGTGCAACAATAAACTTTACATAACGCAATGCAATATTGTTCAGTTAAAAAAAAAATACTTCCACACTCTGCTGCGAATGCGATTTCATACCTCTAAACTATCATAGAGGGAATGATAAGTCAAGGACATGTAACCGTCAGTCGCATGTTACAGAAATAACTGACGTACCGTGACACTGTCACAGTGTCTCGAACATGACATACCAGTAGGGTGATGATATGCAGGTCAATATCAGTAGCTGTGTAGGCGCGGGTCATTTGACTGTGTGTACGGTACTCGGCTTGTTTTGTGCCCTAGCAACGCACGGTGCAGACTTGCAACAATCCATGCTTACCTTATAAGCAGACGATACACCAGATAATTTTGTCCGGCTACTCGATCCACTAATATCTCTTTCACTCTTCATATTTTCACGATCACCACCAGCGCTGTTTGGTCTATTCTTTCCGCCGGCCGCAGCTCTCGCACGTTTTCTCTGGTCATTCATTTCAATAACGCAGTAATTGTCAAAACAATGCAAACATGACCCTAACTGACGTGCATGAAAATGATGACAATATTGAACAATATTATTGTGACCAGAATATTAAAGAACGGAGTATGAATCACATACCAACGTACACCGATAAACACAAAATGGCGGATTTACTTTACAATGTTACAACGATTGTGATTGGTTGCAATTACCCCCAGCGGTTTATATTGTTATTTGATATTTGGTTCAATAAAACGATTTTCAAGCCAAAATTATCCAATTTTATTATATCTGGGGATCAAACGTCAAGAAATGAAGATAGTTCGGGACGAAACAACAACTAGTAAAAGAAAACATATTCTCACCTATTAATTGGAGTCTAGCCAATCCTGGAGCTTGTTCCATAACGATTGCGTGTTTCAAGGGGTTTAGTTTTGTTTATTCTTTATTCTCTGACATTTTGTTTCTTTCCGGTGTGTTGTGTTAATGTTGTGTTGTGTTGTGTTGTGTTGTGTTGTGTTGTGTTGTGTTGTGTCGTGTCGCGTCGCGTCGTGTCATGTCGAGTTGTGTTGTGTTGCGTTGCGTTAGTAGTTTATTGGTTGTTTTGTTATTTATTTGTTTATCTATATTTATTTTACCTCAGTCCTGTACCGATGGACAATAATTATAAATGGACGGTTATGTTGTTTTTTTCGACAAGTTAGAATTCGAAACTACTCTACTGTGACAAGCCGTACAGGCCAAAGGTGTTTCTCTTTTCTCGCAGTAGTTTTTGTATTCTTACGTTATAGTTTTTCGAAGGAATCCAGACTTATATTTCATGATGACAAGCTGGGTTTTCATTTCTTTCTTTCTTTCTTTTTTAGATTATTGTTGATTTAGGCCTATAAGAATTTTATTTTATTTATTTTTGAAAATTATTTATTATCATATTATTGGAAGTTACTATGAAACTGTAACTGAATCATTATCCATTTATATATCGAAATCCAAAATAGCAAATTAAAATTGCTTAGCTAGCATTAGGGACGAGATCAATAATTCAAAGTAGGGAAAAAACTAAATTCTTAACCCTTAGACGTTTCAGGATTGATTACAAAATTTTACTGTCGACATATAAAGCCCTTCATGGCTTAACTCCAGTGTACATTTGTGATCTTCTCCATCCATACACACCGAGTCACACTCTACGTTCTACAAACAAGAATCTGCTTGCAACAACAAAGTACAGACAGGTCACCCATGGAGGTAGTTTATTCTCATATGTCGCTCCCCAAACTATGGAATTCTTTGCCACTTGACATTCACCAAGCCTCCAGCCTGGATTGTTTCAAAACAAACTGAAGACTTATTTGTTCACCAAAGCATACGACGTGCTTTAGCCATTCAGCGCTACTGAACAGAACATTGCTCTGGAAATCGATGTTATAGAAATTTGATTGATTGATTGATTGATTGATTGATTGATTGATTGATTGATTGATTGATTGATTGATTGATTGACTGAGTGAGTGAGTGAGTGAGTGAGTGAGTGAGTGAGTGAGTGAGTGAGTGAGTGAGTGAGTGATGAATTGATTGATTGATTGAATTTGGAGGTTACTTTTTTTTTAACTTTTATTTCGTCTTTCAATAAAACATGTTGACAAATTCCTAAAATACCTATCTCCTACAATAAACCACTGTCTCATCAACGAAATACATTCTAGGATCGAGCGATGGTCCGGGGAGCTTGTATTTAATACATTTATTACATGTACATTTTCTCACATTATATGGTTGCACGAAATACCTAGGATCGAATCGTTTTGATCCTGCAAACTACAGAGGAATTGCATTGCTACCGACTTTGAAAAAACTATTTGAACTGTGTATTTCTCATCGCCTACAACCATGGCTCCTCGAAAAGAAGAAATCACCCCCACCCCCACACACACAAAAGCTGGGTATCAACCTGGTTAGATTAATATTACTACATCATTCTGTATTCTAGAGACGATACTTCATCATATGCATGTTGAAAGGCGTAGCAAAATACTTATATGTAGCCAAGACATTCACAAAGCATTTCATTGTTTATGGTGACAATGGTCTATTTCACAAATTGTACACCGTGGGCGTAAATTCAAAACTTTGGAGGACCAAAATATGTTCTATCAAGATCATCAAAAACATGTCATTCAACTTCTGTGATGTTTATGTTATGTTTAGTATCGTCTGAAACATTTAGTTCAGCTTATGTGATGTTCATTTTCGCTTATATCCTCTAAGTATTCCAGTTGTTTTCTGTATAAGTTATTTTCATTTTGTACGAAGGGGCCGGTAGCCTAATGTACTGAATAAAGTACCAAAACATGTTCTATGGACAAAAATGTCAAATTGCCACAGAAACGTATGAATATCCTATATTCCAGGGTGTACAGCAGGGAAGCATTCTTTCAACAACTCTTTTCCTAATTTACACAAACGACTTACTTAACTTGGATGAAAACAGTCACATGCGACAGTGGTGTCGGATGTTACATGAGTTCACTATTTCTTGATTCGCCTGCTTCAGCAGATGATATTTCAACATAAGCACCAACTCGTTCTACGTGTCATAAAATGCTTAATATTATATGCAACTACTGTTCCACATGGAGATTAAACTCTCAACCTCATAATGTTTTTGGAGAAACAACAATTCAGAGAACGCGATCGCTCAAGCCTGAAATCCATACGGGTTGGATTTTTACACTCGACTTTCCAGTCACTTGACTTGACTTGACTTGATATAACAATTAGAATACAGTAGTTCAAACTCATGTAGTTGGAAGTACACAATAATTTATTAGTAATAATCAATATATGGTGAATTAACTCAATTGACTCATAACTCTTTATTCGACTCGACTCAACTTGACTCTTGACTATGCTTAACTTACCTTTACTTGACCTAACTAACTTACCTTTACCTGACTTGACCTTGACCTACCTTTACTTGTCCTTGCTTGAGATTGACCTACCTTTACTTGACATTACTTGACTTTGCTTGACTCTTTGACTTGCAATTGATTGTCGACTTGACTCCTGACCTGACCTGGCCTGACCTAACAATTTAGAGGGTGGGCAAGGGGTATTTTCGTACTTTGTAATAGGGCCATATTCAAGTTTTTGTAAAACGTGCAAAAGTCCGTAGTATCGTAATTCGGTGGTCTGCGTACTACGTAATCAACAGTTTATTTTATCACATGTTCGTATACCCACTTTGCAGAAATAGCAGTCTTTTTGTCATGGGGGGGGGGGGGGTTCCAAGCTCACGAAGGCCATTTGTCGATGAAAAGGAAAAAATGAATGTTCCTCCTCCTGAACTGAAGAATTTAGAGATGTGAATATTAAAAGTACATGAAAGATCATTGGTCAATGTCATGGGATATTCGTCAGCTTAACGCAAACATGCAGTATTGTGTGATTCGCCAAGTTTAATACCACAACGGAGCTCGGAGGATGGATGGATGATAAACAATGCGGTAGTTCATTCACTAGTTCCTTCAAAGGTCTTAGACTACAATATATTATATTTCTGTAATTGCACGTGTCTTTACGTTGTATACAGCTTGATATTGTTTTGTTTAACACTGAGTTGTGCATGTGCATCACTGTATCAAAATTGACTCCACTGGTTCCCTGTTCCGAATAGATGCGTGTTCTGTTCACTGTTTCGATACTTAATAGCATGGTATACATGTACTATGTCATACATTCTTTATTTTTCTCTCTGTTCATTGATAAAGCAATATTTCTATTTTGATCAGACGTGCGTATTTTTAACCAGCATAAATACGTCAATATACACCAGAGCGCATACTTTTGGTCCCCAAAATTTCAAAAAAGTTTCAACGGCGAGAGGAGATCTAGACACCCCAAGTCGACTAGTCAGTCACTCTACTTCCTCATTGTTGTAGTTCCCGCGTAATATTGTATTGTTTTACCTCCTGCTTTTAGAATTGCCTATATCTCTAAAACCAATCCACAATCATCCAAAACAGTTTGTCAAAAAGGTAAGGAGACACTGACAGCTCGTCTCATCATCAATATGTTGTCATGAGTTTTACAAGTTGTAGATGCATTAGAATGCCCTTCCAGCAGCTTTTCCAGTTATAATTATATAGTAAAGCGTAAACTCCAGTTTATTTTCTTCGTAATCCGTAAATTGTATTTTTTTCATCGTAAATGTAAAAATTGAAATTTTTTCTTTGTAATTTGTAATTCGACACATTTTTTTCTGTAAATCGTATTGGGGACACCCTTGCCGACCCTCAATTTAGTTCAAACTCATGGAGTTGTACAAAGTACAAATATCGAACATATTGTTGAATACATAATATACTTCTGAAAACAATATTCAATAACTCTGTTTTGAACTTCAGCAACCACTCTGAAGATCTCAAAGCTGTGTATTATTTTTATAGGAATAACGCTGTACACCAAATAATATTAGAAGGAATAAATGTCAGATGAAACCATTTGACAATTTCACCCATCCACACACACACACACACACACACACACACACACACACACACACACACAAATGTATTGACAATCTATAACATCGACATAATGCAATCTAACTTGGACTATTCAACTCAAAGTATCGACTTCACACATAGACAATGCAAATTACAAGTAGTACACAATATACTTTGATGCATATAAACTTGTTTGACTTACGGTTGCTGACCTATTCACTGATGGTGATCAACCAGATATTGCAACAAAAATGTTCATTTGCCAATATAGCGAGTATTTTCAGTCAAAGTTCAAAGTTGATCATTTGTCCACGAGTGCACACAGTTCACTCTACTAGTTCAAAACCATTAACAAGTGTACAACAAGTACTTTTGAAGATGATAGTGATGAACGTACTATAGACACCAAACCATGCTGATGTCAGTTTACCATATACCACTCAATGCAGAGATTCCTTTAATACAAGGATAGGAACACATTGAAAACATGTTACTTTTCACTTCAATTCCAGTCCGGATAAAATGCCCATTCTTAGAGTACCGGTACCCAGACTTGGGTCACTCCACAAAACCACCTGTTACAGTACACCCTTGCTGTAAATATTACCCCGAGGAAACACCCAAATCCTGCCTATTAGTATTACTTCATTTATCAGGACACAGTGTGCAGACTGGGGGTTCAAACACATGTTATTGGTTTGGCTTCAGATAATTACTACGCGCAATAACAATGAAAATTAATATGAATCTGACTGGCAGAACCTCAGAGTGAATGTGATTGGAAAAAATTAATGAAAAGAAAGAAACTTCAGGGTTTTAGGCCCGTTGCCCCCCCCCCTCAGCCCATTGCCCCCTGACCTTTCGTCCCCCAGCCTTTTGCCCCTGGCCCGTTGCCTCCTAGCCCTTTGCCCCCTGGTCATTTTGCCCCCCCCCCCCCGCCTTTTGCCCCAATAATCTATCAACATATTCCACATCTTCAATATGTTGGATTGATCATGAATGTACTTAAGAGTGACTTATAGTCCATGGATTGGTCTCGCATGCATACTAACTGTCACATCGGTTCATTCAAAGGAATCTTTTATGATTCTTTGAGGTTATTGAATCTAGTACTGTAATACTGTCGAACTTCAAAGATTGTCCGTGAGGTGGTGAATATTAGAACAAATTATGTGTAAATTGTCGGCAAAATGGTGTCGTCATTTTTACCCCAAGCTCAGGCAAGTTCCTTGTCTGTGCCCCGAGTTAACACCGATGCCATGGTTGTTCATATTGCTACGATAGCTCGTTGTATTGCCGGCATGTCTCTTTTCATAGTGATAAAATGTTCTATTCTATCAAACAAAACCGATTAGATAGATTACTTCTTTGTTTTAAACGAACTTACCACCGCCAATTACGGGACAAGGCGCAGACTGATTTTTGTTATGCTCTTATTTTAATTTATTAGTCTCGCTGCCAGACTCGTGACTATCGTCCCTAATCTTTGTACGTATGCCGAGCGGCTTAGCCGCGAGAAGAGACAAGTCCCTCTCTTCTCTGCTCGGCATATGCTATTAATATTAATATGTGAACACACCACTTCCTTCATATAATGGCATCCCAAATTAGTAATATAGCCTTTTACACGATTTGCGGTAAACGTAAGTATCTAAGGCATTGAACATGCAAACACAAAATTTCCTTGGAACAAACAGAACAATAAGTCATTTCTCATTTCGTAATAATTTCTAACATTTGAATTAGGCGATAACTTTTGTCATATACTGTTGTCATGTCGAGTAAAACTAGAATTAAAAGTTTCTAAAAGTACTTTCGATTCAGGTGGGGGGGGGGGGGCAAAAGGCCGGGGCAACTGGTCAGCTTCCAAACTTCAGACTGAGGTAAGATTACACATATCACAGACAAGTATATAGGGCGAGTTCAGGATAAAAATATTTTGCGATCCATTAACTAGAATGTCCACATCGCTGCTTTGTAATTCTGCTAGGTCTTTTCTACTCCGAAACTGCATACTGGTCGTGTTTGTATATGAAACGGTTCAGGGATATTAAAATTGAACGAGTCGTGAGTCGAGTTAAATTTTAATCTGGACGGTTTGATAGTTGGCATTCACTCTCCAATATTGCCCCATGATAACATTCACTGATAGATACTACCTTGACCTACTATATCTACTTGACCTCAGACCACTAAAAAGAGACTTGACCTAGACTGTTTGTTTACTAAGCTCAAGTTCATGAATTTTAGTTTTTATTCACGTGTTGAATTTGCAGAAATCACCATTAATACTCACTGTTTCACACCTCTAAAGTTCTCTCCTGAGTCTATTACATGTATATGCACTGTATGCAGTGACAATTGTCCCTGTTTCAAGACGACTGAAACCAACTGCAATATATTCCAAGTTGGTGGGTCCATTGATGCTCCCCTAATACATCCATGGTGGTTCAAATTTGTGGGTATTCACTCCAGACGTGCTGCTAAATCTCTCACACCTCAAACGTCACTGCCAGAAGATCTAAATCTCAACGTTCTATTTTATCATACCCACAAGTTTTCCTGTGTTGACTCATTTTGTTTCTGGTTACTGATAGGTCAGTGAGAGTGTCAATCAACTTGGGTGGATGATAAACCTCAGAATCTAGCCATATGTCAATCCATGGCGGTAGGAATGGTCAATCGAACATGTTACTTCTCTGTTTGCCTAATTTGCATTTAACAGAAACAACTCAGCCACCTGACAGCATAACATGGTAATTCACTACCAACTAATTTACATAATATTACAAAGTAAACACTTGCTGATTTACATACAACTTACAAATGTTTTGTCTTTGGGGCAATCCTAAGTCAATTTCCAGGTTAACATACTTTCAATAAACACGTCACCACTTTGTGACACCGGGCTTTACAGAATTAGTAATAAAAAGATATGAGATTACATTTAGATGAAAAATCTAGTTATGTATTTCTTTGATATATTGATAACAGTGTACTTTTTATATTCATGATAGAATCATTTTCTATCAGTTCTCCTTTAATACTAGGAAATGAACACGTCTAGCTGTTCCAAGACTTTCTTACAGTCCTCAGAGCTTCACATCGCTAAAATTAATTTTTTTTGTATGTACCGATAACATCTACTGCATAATTGTACGCCATGATTTAGCTCTGGATATATCGACGAGTCGGAACAACCCCGCAGCGTATGTATAGCCATGATTGTCCTCGAACATGATCCTTGTACTGTGCGCCCTCATCGATCACGTAGAGCTAACCTTTCGTTGACATGCGACGCTTCGTGTTATCGCGAAGCCTCGGGCTTGTAAACAGCTGTAAACAGACACTCGCAGTATTCTCGTTTAGGTATTTTTTACGAATATTAAAAAGATACCGTCACCGTGTTATAGTGTTTCGATGTAAACACCTTGAAGAGAATATTAGCTCTACGAAAATTGTTGAGGTTTCGAGATTTCGGGACATGAAACACATGAAATACTTTGAGAGCGCAAGGGGGGGGGGGTGATAATTTTTTAAACAAAATATTTTCTCCTCAAGCCCATCTGCCGTAAAGTCTACTCGTTTCATAAAGGGGGGAGACCGTCTATATATCTACGCGCGCATGACTGGATACTAACATTAACAATAGTTGCACACGTGTATTAGCTCAGGCTCACATTTAGTTGTAACTTATACTCGGATACTTATTAGCCAGCAGGGTTTCCCCTTCAATCTCGATTTGGGGTAGAAACAACATTCCCATGATCGCTAGTGGAGAGGGTGTGGGAGGGGCACTTTTTGAAAATAAGGAATATAGGAGGAATATTAGATCTAGAGGCCATACACGTGCACATTATTGAAAGTCATAGAGAAAGCAATAGAGAAAGTCATAGAGTACTTGAATATTGTCTTCAATAATACCCCAATCTTTAATACTCAGTACAAAAACGACTACACTTTTTATAACCTTTTATCCCGATTACGATAATTATCTGAGCGATATTCTTGACATGATATAATGACTAATGTGATGGCCTGTTCATTTACTTCTAAAATCATTGTACATGTAAAGTTGTACGGACAATTTAGATTGCGTCACCGGATGCCAAGACAATAAAAGTAAACCTTTTGTAGGAGTTGTCACATATGTGAGTTTGCACATTCTTTTTGATGTATGTCATGTGGGTGATTTCCGAAAAAGTGGGTGGAAACTGGGAAAATGTGAGGGCGTTATGGTTTTGTCAGTGAGGGCGCTATATTTCACACGAACATGGCTTCTTTGCTTCGCGATGTGTTGTGCTGCTGTGCTGTTCATTAATTCACTAAAATTGTATTCTTCTTTTTATATAAAATCATAAATTTGGCTTATATTATTTCAACGTGTTCCTCGAGGAGAGGAGGTACCTGGCAGTTATGATAAAAGTATCAGTTCCGAGTTTTCGCCAGGTGGAGGCAGAAGACGAGCGACCGTACACGGTGAGTGATTATACGCATTGTAACGCATTGTCAAGTCACCCTATTATGTGATACAGTCGCGACGGTGTCGTTGACCTGGGTACGCGGTTAAAGACGAGGAAATATTAAGAAAGGCTACAGCTTATGCACACTTTGTGACCACGACGACCACGAAAGTGTCCAAGGGAATGTTACTTTTTCTTATGAAAACGATCAACACCTAATGTTACAATTCCATGTACAGTCACATAATATTAAACACATGCATCAAATACCATATTTAGCTAGATCTCATGTACACGTTATCGAGGTTCGACATGTCTACCCGTGTCGAAACCCCATAACGTATACATCCAGAACTAATACCAAACATGCATGTATTGGAACCCTCTGAGACTCTTAAAACACCATTACAGTTTATTTTGCGAAAAAATAATCCGTTCATATCGATGGGTAGTTCTGCTTACAGACGGTGCATGAGTCTATATTACTGGAGCAATAGGAGGGACAATTGTCATAATCGAGTCCGGATTACTCGTGTATGCAAGCAGGACTGATCGAAGGGATAACATTATACTTTTATAGGCAGTCTCATCCCAAACCATAATGTTTTACAAAAGTAAACATAACACTCACAGAAAACATAAAAATTACTCATGTACCCAGCTAAAAACCTTGGCAGTCTTTTGTATTTTTTTTTAATTTGTGAATATTTTGGGAGTGATGTGTTTGCTCTACTACAAACATCAAGGCCACACGTGAAGTGTCTAATATTAATATTTGTCAATGAAACACAGAAATTTGAATTGATATTCGTTCCTAGAAAATCCAATAGTTGAAGTGCGTTTACACATGCCTGACGACAATGTCAATACGTGGATCCAGAAAGTTCATTCGTGGATCCAGAAAGTTCATTTTATTCCCATGAAATATCTGACTTTGTATTTTATTCTTGTTGATATAGATGTTTTAGTTTCCATGGCTTATATCCACCAAAAGTGTACTTTTTAAACTCACTGTAATTTGTAAATTACCATGTGTCAGTATTTCTGCAAATCACACCAATGTCAATTGACATAGATCAAAGTAGTTGGTTTAAACTTGTAATTACACTTTTTTTTTCTGTTTTTCATTCACTTTCCAAAGAAGGACAAACATATTTATTTGTTATATTGTGATTTTATGTTCAGGTTTATCGCACAACTGTGACAATATCAGGAAGAACACACTCAGTAGAGAAGAGATACAGTGAATTTCACTCACTACACAAACAGGTAAGATGCCAGGATGTTATTATTAACGCCCAGTCCAAGTATCACGTACCTTGACCTTTGGGTCATTTATTGGACCCTTTACTAATATGGTAAATTCCGAAAGGTTTAAGTTGTAGGTAATAGTCCATCACCTACTGGATGACTTTGATGATCTCCAAGGATTTATGTTCTGGCTAATATTCCAACATCCACGCTTCCATTATCGTTACCTTGGTAACCCCATAGATAGTTGTATAATGTTTTAAGAACCACGACAAGAGAGAGGGGAAATTTGGTAAAACTTATGTAGAGATTTCTGCAGTTTGTACCATTGGAGAGAACCTTGGTAAAACACCTACATACTCTGGTTATAGGTAGATTTTTAAATCTGCTTTACCTGTCATAATTTGGTTGGAAACACCTACCTACTCAGGTATACTATTTACTGTCCTTGACAAAACACTAATATTAACATGTCTGCCAAAACCAAGGCCATACCAACAAGTCGATCTCTTAGTTGCCATGAAGTGTTTTCTATAATAGTGAATGACCATTTGTTGACAGTTCGTGACAACCATAGTAAGTGTTATTGCTTCTAGAATCCATGTATGCATTTAGAATAAATTGAGAAAATCTGGTAAAATCTCAGTTATTACCAAATGTCTTTCATACCATAATTTTTGGAATGGAACCCTAGTAAAAGAACATTTTGAAAATTGATAATTTCTGGTAATGATACCCGTAAATGATGCATTGAATCTAAAAAATTAATGGACAAAATTAGACTTTAACAACTTAGAATTATTTGTAAATAAAACATTGAAAAATTAGGACAGTACTATAGTTACTTTGGAATGATAAATTGGAAATTAATGCGATGTTTCGATCTGTCTACTACAGACCTTTATCTCACAATGTAACTAAATTGTTCTATCGTATTTGATTCTTGGAAACATGAGCAATATATATTCCCTATTGAAAAAGTAATTGTACAGTTTACCATTTTCACTTTCTTTGTATCATATTGCACAATGCCAGTCTTCGTGATTGAAAGACAGATAATATTTATAAAAAGGAGAGACCATGTCTGAAGGTTTGATGGAGACCATAAAATTGACCAGATATAACATTGAGAACATTGATAGACATAGACCAGATATACTTTGTATATACAATACATATACATATTTATGAGATTGGTCTTTCTGTGTGATGACCTAGAACACTACATACCGATATACAATACATTGTTCATTATCACACACTGTAGTCTTTCTGTTTTTATGATGCAGACCAGACATACTAAATCATGTATATACATTTGCATGTTCATGAGACTTGTCGTCTTTCTACAACTTAAAACATTGTTTCTTTGCTCTGGAATCATATTTTGTAGTAGTTCTGAATTCAGAGCATAAATAATTTACCTAGTATATTTTGGCTAACTCATTCAGCCTTCTTCAGTTGTTATAGCATACAATTCAATGATGTAGACTTGTCATGGGACACAGTATACTATCGATATTTCCATCACCTTGTCCCTGTTAAGTGACGGGTGTTGCTGCTTGATCTTGATAGCGTCTTTCACCTGACATTTGATGTAGTGATCCTCACATACGATAACCTTGGCGCTTTCAAGGTTGATTGAGTGTCCAGACTTCTTATATTTTTTGTAAATTGCTGAACTTTCTTTGTTCTGATGTTCTCAAACCACTGGTGCTGTTTTTCATAATTTCGGTCTGTTCAATTAATTGTGGTTGTTGCTTTTATTCTTTTTGTCACCAGCTGAAGAAGACAATTCACACACCAGAATTCCCTCCAAAAAGAGTCAAGAATTGGGGTTCAAAGGTGTTGGAACATAGAAGACAAGGCTTAGAAGTCTATATACAGGTCAGTCATTCCACTACAGGCATAAAGTCATATTTCATATTCTGCAAGTACTACTAGTACTAGATTTACTTTACGTCATCTGTAATTGTTGTAGCCTTAGAATGCCTAATGTTCTCTGCAACGCCTGATATCTAGAGAGTCACGTGGTTATAGATTTACAAGCCTGTTCAGACCCAATGTCCTACAGCAGGTTACTCACCATACACTAGAATCATCCGTCTGTTGTCACACTGATCCCAAAGCCACAATGTCCACAATCCAGTCAACTGTTGTCTTTTCATAAAGTGTTGGTAATATAGTCTAGATCTACCTATGCTATCGAATCATGTCTTTACCACCGTCTAGCTCAATGAGAAATCATGAACCAACTAGAGATCTTGAGATTCAATGCACGGATCGCACTAAACTAGTGGTATCGAACCATCTCTTCATCCTGTAGAGCTCAATGAGAAATCACGAGCCAAAAGTTGTTCATGCAAATGAGCAAACCCCCAACTGTTAGAAAGATATAAACAATGTGTAACTAGTATCCTGATCTGACAAATGTACCATATTTGGACATTATGTAAAGATCTGCCCCAATAAACACTAACTTATACCACCATCCAGGTTACAATAACACATTACAAGCCCTACCTGTAATACATAGACTCATCTCGATTGGTCCAAATATTGCTATATCAGGACAAAATATTGGTACAGTAATTTACCGCATTACTATGTACCATGGTAAATGATACTCAACCAACCCCTATCATGCTTTCTTGACTCAAATTATCAGGTTAATAAGCTTTAGTGTGTTTTATGTACATGTGTTTTTAGTCCCTCGAAGGGAGGACTATTACAATGGGCTCCATCCATCTGGCCGTGCATGTGTAATACAACATTTCTCAGACATGCACTATCCGATTTCTTTCAAACCTGGCACAAAGGTGACATGTCATATGGGACATATGCACATCACTTTCTTTCACAACATAGGCAAATTTGACCAGATGGCAGTCATACTTATCGCTAAAAATCAATATTTACAGCATAACTCTAAAACTATAATACACAGAGACTCCATTCAAGTGTCTACCCCCATATTATCAGGGGCAAGCTTTCTTTTAAGACCGTGACCCTTTGACCTTCAGGGTCAAATATCAAAATCAAGTGTGTTTTGTGTATGTACATGTTGTGCACTGACAGCAGCCAAAATTGGGGATTCACTTACAGTTTGTGTCACTTTTAATAATGGAATTCAAATGAATACTAAATAGCTCAAGGTTGTGTACCAGGTGATTACTTCATCTATGTAGGAAGTCTAACAATAGCTTGGAGTGAAATAGTTAATTATTGAAAAAAGAGAAGAGAAAGTATTTTCTGATTGAAAATTAATTTCACAACATCATTTGATTATTTTGCATCGATTTCAGTTTCAGTTTTCATTATATACCAGTTGCCATGACAACTGTACGCCCATTGCCAGATAATAATAAAGTTCATTTCTTCTCCTGACTGCAGGGTCTTATGGAACAAGATATCTTACCCAAGTCATTACTTACATTTCTACAAATAAGCAACTTACCATCACGATCTTTGAGTTATGAGTAAGTACATAGTTATATTTCATTTTTTTGATTTTATCATATTTAGGTGGTTGTAATAAAATGGCTGTTTGGCTGGCTTCTGTTGAAATTATGCTAACAAAATTGCCATTTTTGTATAAATCTTTCAGTGTATACACACTAGAAATTCCATATGCCCAACTACATTATATGGGAATGTCTAAACTCAAAAGATACTGTAACTGACATATTGAAGCCAGGGAAAAAAAATGCAATAATGCTTTCTCACTCTGTCCTCAAAATGCTTTTACAATTATGACTGTGGAATGGATCTATAATACCAAAACATTCCTGTTGTATATTTCACCAATTTCCTAGGAAGTTATACAATCCATTGCAACCTCTGTTGTTTTTTTCCTTGTTTGTGATAGCATTGTCTCCTTCACATATCAACCTATGTCCTGCTAGGTCCCCATTTGTACAGCTTGGTTGATGGGGGCACAATTCAAATTTTGTGCACGGATTTTCAGCCATTGAGAAACGAATAGGAGCAGGAAGGCTACAACTGACAACTTGCAGATTGAGAGGCAGCCACCTTCGCCATTCTAGCATCACAACTCCACACAATATTATAAATATAACACTGCGGGACAAGGGAGTCAGACTCAGGCAATATGTGATAAATTATTTATTAAATAATACTGTCAATTTCCGGTTCTATAATAGTTTACATCAAAACGTGCAAGTTTTCCAGGGATCTGTAGTAACGTTTTGTCGCTATAATGTATGTATGTAGGTGTTGCTTGGGAAATAATGTATGTACATAGTTGTTGCTAGGGAAACTCTGCAATTTCTGGTTAACAAATTCTTTGTATTGAAAGAAATCAAGACTTTGAGATTATTAAATCTGTATTTCAACCAGTGAGTGCTGTAGGCAAGTCATATCAATATCAGCTAGAACCAGGAGCATTTCCTGTTTTTAGTCCAATACTCATTATCCACAGACTGTATTGAATTTCTCTAAATACTTCGAATTCAGCAAGTCATTAAAGTGTAGAATGCAGTAATTGAAAACAAGGAGACTTCTTTTGGTAATATTTTCATGCATGGTCTCTGGGTTTAAAGTTACAAATGAAAATTTCAACTCACAGATGTTTTACAAGTATAAAAAAGAATGAAAGAATTGTAAATATTTCAGAGTTTAGATCAGAGGTTACTGTTTGGTTATAATTGTGCGGATTTGAAGTGATTTCAGGACCCCCCCCCCCCCCCCTCCTTCTGTTTTACCAGTGTTTTTTGCTAAGGTTGTGGATCTCCGGTAACAGAAAGGGGTAAAAATGGAACCCTTTCCCCAGAGTCTGTGGTAATTTTGTTTGGGGACCCGGTAAAATGACATGGGAACCCTGGTAGATTTTACCTACTCACTGCCCTTAGCAAAAATACTGGTTACCATTATGAATAGTATCTCGAACTATCCTGTGTAGAACTATCTTGAAAACTAGTCTAAGAACTGAAATACAACATAGAAATCTACCATTTCCATACTTTTGAAGACATCTCTAGAAGTCATAGTTGCTGTATATTTGACATTTCCAACTTCTGTTACTTACTTAATTTATGTCTGCATTTTTCTTTTCATTTTTTGTTCACAGTTCTTTGAATGATTTAGATGGAGAAACAGGGTAAGTCAGATTTACTGATTAAAATACTTGCCAGGAGTGCATATATATAAATAAAGCCTGCTATTGCCATACAGACATTACATTATGGCGACAAGATTGCATGTGTATTTGAACATGAAAGAGAGAAGTGTAATCTGATTCAAGAATAGGGGACATATTAAGTGTATGAAAATGTACCATATGGTGGGAGAATGTACAACAAAGATCATGAAACCTGAAACAACATATTGTTTGGCTGGACAGAAATCTTAAACATTGCTACACTTTCTTTGCACTGACGGTGAGATACAATTATCAGTTAAATGTACAAGGACAACATGGTTAAAGGTAAACCTAATGTTGGCACATTCATTCTGATATTTTTGAGACAGTCAATTGACTAAAATGTAACAATTTTACTTTAATTCTTATCATGCGAGATGATAATGTGTACTAGAAATGTTAATTAGATTTTTTGTCAAGCCAGACAAATATGATTTAGCAACGTCTCCGAGATATTTTGTCTGGCCATATGATAAAATGTAGCAATGTTGGTCAGACTTTTGTCAAGCCAGACGATAATTTGTTTCAGGATCTGTGATTTTCATTGTGTAAGAAGCTAACTTTTTCCTATTTTACACTAAGCTTATATACAGTTTCAAAGTAACATTAAAAAAAAAAAATGATGTACAATGTATTTAATTTCATAAAACAAATTAACTTCTTTCTATGTCGTACAATACCTACATCATATTTTTATTAACAATAGCAATGATAAAAGAGATTTGCAAAAAGGGAAAAAAAATAACTGTTTGCTAGTTTATCATATAAGCTTGTATCTCTCAATTTTGAAATGTAATGTTTTTTTTCAGTGCATCTCATCAACCAATGCTAACATATGAAGACGATCCATATCTAACAACCAGTACTGAAGACAGCCTACCAGACATCATTTCTGAAGGCGTCAAACAAGGACTTTACCAAGAAGACACCGAAGTACACTCTCATTGACCTCAGTCAGTGACCTCAAATGACCTTTCACCGATCTGTCTCATTAGTGTTACTGTATTTCACAGACGGTAGTTTTCTCTGTGTATGGTAGCCATGTTGTGGATTGTTAACCTTGTGAACTTTGCCAGGATGTTACTGAAGTACTCGGCTCACTGACCTAGGTCAATGACCTCAAGTAACCTTTCAGAGATGTCTCATTAGTGTTACCACAGATGGTAGTTTTCTCTGTGTATGGTAGGCATGTATTGGATTGTAAACATTGTAATATTTGAACTTTGTCACCTTTGAACCTTGTACCTTGAAATTTGAATCTAAGACACTGATGAGAAGGTCTGAAAAGTACCAGACGCGAGACGCTAGACGGTTTAGGATAAAATGTTACACTATTTTCATCGAGTTATAGAAAGTACAATCAAAACAGATGTCATGGGTATGTTTATCAATTTTTCAAACATCTGTACGGTGACTGACTCGCGAAGTTCAAACTTGGTCAATTTTCATGATCTTAACTCAAATATCATTTACTTCTTTGTTTTATTTTACATTAGACAATGCACATTGACACATATGTATTTGCAGTACTTTTATTTTTTGTATCTACAAGGATGTACCTAGTATACGTGCTGTTGTCTAGTCTAGAATTTCAAATGCTTGCTACTGTAATTTATGCAGACATAGCCATGAACAATTTTGTGTGGAGTAAAAAAAGTGGGCAACAATGCAACTAGATACAAACCTCATGGAAAATCAATTTCCACCAAATGAATAATCCAAGTCACATTTCGTTTTCACTGTTTCAAGTCACTGTGCAAATGGATACCCCCTATCTAAATGTAGGTATTCTGCTTCAGCCATTACTGGCATTCAACGAAGGTGGGGGTTTGTGCATTTGAACACAGATGACCAATATTTTAGTCAGGGGAGGTAAATAAGTAAAATTTACCCAAATTACCCGGTATGATATTTGAACAGGTTTTGCCATCAATATTATAATTTTAGCAGATGTCAGTATCCCTCCTCTGTTTTCAGATTCCCAAAGCATAGTAAAAAGTGCTGATGGTAAATGATGATGGGTCACAGCCACCCACTCACTCACATACAGAACAATGTTACGCTGGTTTCACATACAGAACAATGTTAGACTGGTTTCACATACAGAACAATGTTAGACTGGTTTCACATACAGAACAATGTTAGACTGGTTTCATAGTGAGTCAAGTTTCCAAACAAGTTCACTAATTTTTAATAAGTGAAGATTTGGTATTTATTTTGGATTTTTAATTTATGAAAACAATGTTATGGCTTCCTACGTGAAAATCAAGAAAATGTGTGTTATTGTATGTACAATAACAAACTTTTTACACATTTTGTAGCATTTGCAATATATTGAGTTACAAACACAGACTTGGTCTATGTTGCTTCACGTTGATTTTTCAAGTAGGAAGCCATGATAAAATTGTTTTATAAATTAAAAATCCAAAATAAATACCAAATCTTCATCCATATTGCCACTTCAATACTTGTAATACTTTGTCAGATTTTGTTTGCCTATGTAAACAGGGCTTTCATCACTGAAATAGCCACTAGTTTTGATGGAAGTGCAGACGCAGTAGCCAAAATGAGAATTGAAAACCATATAAATGTCAAGTAGTCTGCACTGTAGTATCAGATATCATGTTGCTTCGTCTTGACATTACACAAAATAGGGCTTCATAAATTTTTCATTCTAGTTTTGGAATCATTCTTCAGAAAAATGCATTTCAGTAATTAAAGGATATGAAAAAGTATGATCATGTGGGTGGTGGTGGTGGTGGGGTGGGGGGTCAAAGAGTCAAAGATATGTCTGTTTCAATGACATTCTGCTATGTGTGTGTGACTCCAGCTGGAGAATATGCAAATATGAAAGACCAAGACTAAAATAAGATAGTTTGTAATGTAGAAGTGATGTAAGCTAAGTATACGAATCAAATACTGCAACTATTTGTTTGATTTCATATGGCATGTCTATATCAAATTTGATCAACATTTCATTTGCTTTCATTTCATAATCTCTCAGCTGACTTTTACACTGCCTCTGCAGTTATTTTATTCTTTGTCTCAACATTTGATTTTACAGTCAACATAGTAAGGGGTACTGCTAAAGTGTGATCTTCCCTCCTTCTTCACTATCGTGAAGCTAAGTTTGGGATGTATCTAAATTTTTATTAAAATTTGGTTTTAAACCTCAAAGCACTTTTTTTCAGTGAATAAACTAATAACAGATACATTAACTGGGAACATATGTGTAGCTGGTTGTAGTTGTTATTTGACACTTAGCAGGGTATAAAATTTGCATTTTGTTTTTTAAAGCGACACTAGCTGCAATCGCAACATTTTTTGAAACTGATTTGTCAGATATAATGACTTCATCATAATATTGTACACCCTGAACGGTATTGAATCACCTGTGGGTAAACATATTTGTGTAGCAGTATACATAGCATGGTGCAAGAATATATCCAATCAAATTGATTTTTAGGTCCATGCCCAAAAAACAGCGCCCTCAACGAATCCTGATTTCAACTTATTACTATACTACATTTAGATAAAATAGACATATAATTAGCAGTACAATGTCTAATTATGGGTATTTTAGCAATTTACAGTGACTATATTGTTGGTTTTCTGAGTGAAAAAATAATACCCAAGTTACAGCTTGTGCAGCTTTAACCTCGGTGCATTTCTCTTACTCCATAGCTATTACAGGACACCTTGAATTGGTATCTTAAACGAAAAATATCGTCTTAGCAACAAGATGACTTTATTTTAGTAAGTGGAAAAAAAGATGTGCAATAGATGACTAGGGTAGAATGCGCCTCGGAGACAAATTGTAATGAAAATCTCGCCAAACTTTGCCGTATACGAGTTTGCTTCTGGTCATTTTGAAATGATAAAGAAATTTTGGGGTCCAATTAACAATTCTTTATTTCCCCATAGAGTTTATACTATAGCCGGCAGCCATATTGGATTCTAAAGCGGATTAATTTTGATATTAAATATTTTGTCGTCTATTTCAAAAAAAAATTGTATGATGACCATTTGATTTAAACTTAGAATGGATGCGAGTTTTCGTGAACAAAGTAACGCAAAAGTTTAAACAGTTTTTTTCCAAAGCGCATTTTATGTTAAGATTCAAAATAGATATAACTTTGCACAATATGCTGTGCCATTAAAAGCAGTGCAAATCAATGCATCAGAGTGGAATGCTTGAATCAATGGACTGGACTGACTTAGTTTGTTGTCCAAAATTTGAAGTGTCCACATAGAATTTCTATTCTATATAGATAAAGATTTAGCTTCAATTGTTATGATAGTAATTTATTTTTTGCTCAATATGCTTTTCATTGCCTCAAATTTTGCGTTATTTTTATTTGTAGAACAATAAAGCTCGGCTAAAGGCAAATTTGATTACCATTGCTGGTTTTTTTAGAGTGCAATTTTTATGTTTTAATTTACATTTTTTGAGCTATGGAATGTTTGCTTCTCTTCTAAAATAAGATTTAAAGTGATCATATGGTTTAGAGTTGGGTATTTATTTTGGATTTTTTATTCATAAAACAACTTTACTATGTTTTTCTATTTGAAAAATGAATGTGAAATAACATATACCAAGCCCTTTTTTTGTATCAATAAAATGCAAAAGTGTAAAAAAAAGTTGTTATTGTACATACAGTAACAAACATTTTACACAGGTTTTTTTTTTAATGTTTTGCAATTTATTGAGTTACAAACAACTCATCCATATGGCCACTTTAACATCAGTATTTCCTGCTTTGTTACCAAATTTATTCTCTTGAAGAAAAAGAAGTGCACTGCAATCATGCTAAAAACTTTAGATTAGGGCAGGACATTGTCTAAAGTAGTGCAATGACGCATTTTTAAAAAAAATTTTAATCTCAACAAACCTGTCACTCAATCTATTGTTTATGGCAGTTACTGTCTTTTTTTAATTTAGTACTTTAGAACAAGTGTGTATGTGGGGGGCAGATGTCATTTCCCCCCAGATCTGCAGACTACATGGGCTGGACAAACACGAAAACTTGAAAAGACCGATGTGAGGGTATTTATTATTAAAGTGATGCGCACATTGACCAGAAACACTTTTTTTTTGCCGTATTATGTTATTTTTTTCAATACGTGACTATACAGGATCACATTTTTAAGGCTGTTTGGAATTGATATTTTGTGTAAGGGCGGCTCTTTTTATTTTTATGTTTCTCATTACACAGCCAACCATATATTTCTTAATCCAGCAAAATAACGACAAAAATCGACACTCTCTACTGCAGAATTAGAAAAAAATTCACATCACTGATGGTATGTATGTTGGCGCCCCCAAAAGTGTAAATCTGGATAGGTGAAATTTGGTAATTTAATAAAAACAATGGTTCATAGTTTCCTTCTGACTTATCATTCTAAGCCATTCAGACTGTTACAGTACGATTATGAATTGAAAGTGTCAACAAGGACACGTAAACTTTAATTTTTTTTAAATTTTTAATCGACCCATCTTTTTTAAGATGTTATGATGAGAAACTTAAAGTAAAAAGGACCACTTTAAAGTGCATTATAGTTTCATTGTGCCATACTGTAAACTGCAATTTATATTTTTTAGAACTCTTGAAGTCAAAAAATAATCTTCTTGTAAAACTTGATTTAGGTTATTTCGTTGAAAGTGTGAACAGTGTGGCACTTGAAGCAAAATAAACAGTTGTTTTTCTTGAGTACAACCAAGATGTCATTTTTTGATTTGACATATTCCACTCACCACAGGGTTTGAATATTTACTTGTGAAATGTCTTAGACAGATAGTATTACAACTAGTGATACTTGATTTTAGTAATAGTAATACAAGGTTAACATGAGCTCTACTGACAACTTTGTATTATGTTTATGTACTGCATGTGGATAAGTTTTTTTTAAAGATTAATTTCAGAAGCCTTGCATGAAATGTAAGCTGTCGTGTGCTATATGTAGCAAGGATATGAAATACTCTATTGTTGTCGTGGATTCCAGGCTATCGAAACCAAATATAACAACTTCTGTTTCAGTTTTGAGATTTGATCTTTTTACAAGTGTCGTGAAGTGTTAGTGTTTGTAAATTGATAACGTGGGTGATTGACAATAGCTACCAAGATATCATGTTTACATAAAAGCACACCCTCTCTGGTGAAAATGTAGAAATGACATACATGGTTTTGTGAAAAGCTTACGAACAAGTCACTCTTCTGAGAAGGGAAACATTACATAAGGCCAGAACAGTTACAATGAAATAAGAGCTGATTTGGCATTTGACTCGTAGTAGACACGTCACTAGAGGGCGCAATTTACAGACACTGATTCACAATTTGATGACATCAACCTTCTATTCATTGTATTTGAACCTATCATTTTGTGTGAAATAGTGAGAAAAAATGATAATTTAACACCGTAAAGCCTGACACCCTATATTTAGGGTCTAATTACAATAATATTGGAAAACTATATAAATAATCCAAATTATTTCTTTCTCACACGCTTTCACTATCATATCATCTGTTTGCACAGTTTGACATCAAAGAAAGAATTCCAATGATGTCAAGTTCTTTTCAGTGCAGTTTTCCTTTTAAAAACCCTGAGATTTTGAAAATATGATGTGCTTTAACGTAATTCATGGATAGGCTATTCGTGAACTTTCACCTCATACTGGTTACCTTGGCAACTAGAAATAAACTAACTTGAATGAATTATGTATGAACAAAAGTATATTGCACATATCATTAGAACAAAACATGTCCTATGACCAAAATACATTGTGTTTGATTATCACATCTTGAAAGGCAATGATGAACTACAACAGAAATCATTATTGCATTCAGTTTCAATGACCAAACAAAGTAATAAACCACAGTGGGTGGGCACAACCAGATCTAAAATTTAAACTTGAGCTGGGTTGTTTGAATTTTGCACTCGCTGTTTAGTCTAGATATCTGGTTGTACTTACCCATCGCAGTTTTATTATTTACAGTAATTGGACATTGGTTACTGGCTGTTACATGTTACTTGGCTGAACGTGGCTCATATCAAACATGTTTGGTCATTGAAAGTGAACGCAATTTTGATTTCTGTTGTATGTAACAAGTCTATTTAAAGCTGATACCTGTAGTATGAAAAAACAGCTGATAATGGGTTGTACATTTTATTGTTCTCTATTTTGTAGCATTAAAGGCTATTTATTCACAAAAATGTGTTTTATTTTTTCTACTTACTGTATGCTATAACACGTACAAAATGGAACCCATGTGTTTTAAGGTTAGAGGTGTTTTTTTGTGGGTTGTATGTTTGCAGAAATGTAGGTAGGAAATAGAGGCATTTTCATATCAAATGGATCGTAGGAAATCAACAGAGTGAATATTCAAGTAACAGGAGTTTGATAATCATTTTATGTAGACAACAGACAGGAAGAAATTAAAAAGTTCCTTACATTTGAGATCACATGACTAACATCCACTGATAGCAATCTAATATCATTTGTTCAAGGTTTGTACCAATGTCTCATTCATCGGAGTGTGTACAAAGTTCCTGTTTTAGCATCATCAAAATCTTGAATGAAGACAGGAGAGTATGGATCTATGAACATTAACATACATGTAACATAAATGTCAGGAAATCCCCTACACGAGATATTGGGACCATAATATTTGACATGTTTCACACCTCAACAGGCTTTATCATGGTGTTATCATTAAAATTATATGCATTCCAGTAGTGTCCAAACAAAGCTTCTCTTGTACCAGAAGTTCAACAGCAATAACATGTACCAAGGTTTATGAATAATTAATGAGTGACCTTTGACCACTGAACAAAAGCTTGCGGCTGATTGGTTGATGCCTGGTCATTTTTTCACTGTTGTACAATACTCTAAAACAACAAAATTATGAATTTCTTTGTGACATGATTTCTATTTGAACACAAAGTAACAATTATTACTAAATACTGATAATCTTTCCTTAGTACTTCCTAGACTTTATTTGTATCTTTAATATAACATGACATTCTTTCTCTCACACCCTAAACTTCTCTGAGTTTCACCACAAACTTGTCAAAACGCTGATATTAATTATTTTGTATACACAATTTTTACAACAGCAGAATAGGTCTGGTTAACAAAAATTTCTCTTTGAAAATGATTTTGCACCCAGTCCCTGGTTTGGTATTTTGCATATCAGTTGACTTTGCACCCTGGTTTGGTATTTGTCAATTCCGTATAACTGAAACTCTAGTACTATATATACCCATAATAGTTTGGTGTGTGGTAATGTTATTTGAACAAGTGCAACACCACTCGAGGAAATAACGGTATTTTCATAAACTTTGGAATCTGGTATTGTTCTCACAGTGGAACACCATTGCATCATGGGTCTATGTGCCTCTAATGAATAATGTCTGCTAAGACCCATAATGCAATGGTGTTCCACTGAGAGAACAATAGAGGTGAAAAAGACTTTCAATTTGGTGTTTCTTAGCAACTGAGTGAGTGGTGTTCTCCTTTAAACATTACAGTCAGAGTTTTGATGTTCCGGTGTTCTGTCTGAGTACTTGATGATGACTACACATTATAAATACAGAATGAAGCCATGGTACATGTTGGCAACCTTTACTAAACTTCATAGATATGACTGGCGGCTCTTGTCTCATGGTGGACGTTCCTTCACTCTCCACACATTTTGTCCACTTTCATAATGACAACTTCTGTTTCACTGTTATCAGCAACATCAAGATGCATAAATCTACAAGAAATTCACCGACAAATTTGACAACTATGTCCTCATACATCCTGACAGTTTCCTCTCTGATTACATGAGCTGTTTACATTTCATCCACGTTCCTACTAATGACTTGTTTTTGTTGTTATTGCCAATCCTTACAATGGTGGAATTGAGAGTACGCACACCCTCTTGATTCATGTTTCATTGGTGTCGTCTGTATCTTGGAGGACGGTTTTTATTGTTTCCTCTGTGGATGTCCAAAGCCTAACGAATTCATCTAAACCACCTCTGTGAAATAAAAGTATTAAGACATATGGTTTTTACCTGATTTCTTTTGGATTGAAAATGAGCCCTCTAAACCCAATAAGTGACTGATTACAAATATCCGTACACAAGCAAATACAAAGATAAAGATAAATTAAAAAATTTACAGCCAATAGAATGTCTACATACAGACTTCTCCTACCTCTTAGATATGACTGCATCTTCTAATTCCTTGGATTTCTTAGCAGCAACTTGTAAAATTTCCTTTGGAATATCAGCCAGTCTGGCAACATTCAATCCGTAACTTCTAGCTGCAGCCCCAGGTACCAACTGATACAGGAATGTGATAACGTCTACATCATTGCCCTGGTTGTCATCTGTAATGGATGGTTATGATGTCACATACCCTTGATATTGATAATTTTATGTGAATATAGTCTAACAGTGGGGTGATAATGACATCAAGTATGTATGAAATCAAGGTGTCTGGAAGCTAACATATATGACATCACAATGCATGGGTGCATTAGTTGTAGACACCACAGTCTCTGCAAAGTACATGCAGTAAAATCAGCAACTCTATAATTATTTCATAATTAAACATTGTGAACCTCTTTGAAAACAAGTCTAGTGCAATCACTGCAATCAGCATTGCAACATAGCGCCCCCAACGTTCAACATTACAAAAACTTTTGTTTACATGACTTCCACATGTCACAGATGGTTCAAATCAGTATTATCTTATGTATCTTAAAATTTAAAGTGCTTCATTTCATGATTAATTTTGGAAGTGTCATTAAATGTATGTCTTAACATACTGTCTATGGTCATTCATAAATATCTCCCCCCCCCCCCCATGTCTTTCTTGCACAGTACAAAACAAAACAAGAAATTGTAGCTTTTAACAACAGACATAACAAGTACAAGTTACACATTACCTTTATCGTCATGTACTAGGAATGACATATGGTGGTTGCTGATATTGTCTGGGAAAGCTTGTTCTAATTCCGCCAATGAGGGATAATGTGTGACAAACAATGTCAGACATCTAACCTAGGGGTCAAACATTGAAAAAAAGGTCACTTTGTAGCTATAGCAATGAATATATCTTGTATTGCACAGAAGATAGAGAATATTTCAGCCCTTTTTTTAAGGGGAGGAGGTGGGGGGGATGGGGGTGTGTCTTTGGTTTTAAAATGAGTACTTTAATTAATTTACAATTTTTTAAATTATTTTTTATTTCACATTGTAACTTTATTCGTTCAAACTGTGGATTTTTAATTGTAAGCTTGACATTGATTTTCCACAAAAATAAATTTTATCAATCAACAATGCAATGAAATATCAGAGATTTCCAATATTTCGATGACTGGTGGCCATCTTTGTCTGGGAATTAGGTCATGACCTAAAACAAGGTCTCAACCTCAAGACTAAGATAATGTAAGTATTAGAACAGGTTCCCCTAGGTCTCCTCCCGTAGCAATGGTAGGTAGCTCTGGTAGAGTGGATCTTTCATTTCTGTTCAGCAATCTTCCTCTCAGTTTGATAAGTATTAACTTGAATACTTTATGTCTGATATTGATTATTTTGTAAACAGTGTATCATACATTTTACACAAACAAATACATCATTTAGTTGCTACCATGTATCCATTGGTATTCAGATATTGCCAATAAATGAAAATTGTTTTCCAAAGGACACACAGCTTTCAGTACAAGCTTGTGACGTGTTGAAATATATCCCTGCTGATGCATTATTTTAATGTATGCAAATTGAAATGTATATCAAAAGATAATATGTACAATGTCCATAGTGTATATAGTTCCAATATAAACACCGTAATTATTAAGTGCGCCCTCACACAATAAAAACAAAAGAATAGTATGAACAGCGCACTCATTAAATAAAAACAAAAGAATTTCCTGACCTCTTTAACAATGTGATGCAGGGTGGCATAGGCAATAGCCATACCATCATGAGTACTTGTACCACGTCCTAGTTCATCTAGAATCACTAGTGATTTGTCTGTAGCTTGACTTAGAATCTCTGATGCTTCCTGCAGTTCCACCATAAATGTACTATTCCCCTGGCAAATGTTGTCTGAGGCCCCCATTCTGAATAATAAGCATACACCAAATAACATCAGTTAGCACGATGAACTATTTCCAGGCAGAAACATCAATGTCTTCAGATTTCAATCAGATGCAAGACTCTTTATATATCTGCTGTATTATTCTATCAACTGTTTACATATAAATATCAAACAAACCCTGCAGACTGAATTTTGTGTAACCATGGATATACATCTACTGTGATATTCTAACATGGGAAACATAGACTTAAGTACAGGTGCCCTTACTGCAGTGAGATAGATGTGATTTACATATCATATCTCCATACGCACAAACTCTCATCATCAACCAGTAACTTATTTCAATATTTTGCATTCCTAGTAATTCATGTTTTTTATATTACATATTGATTACTTACAAATCTCTGAATAAACTATCGCAACATACATATCTGACCTAAATCACGTGAAGCCAACTCCCAGGACACTTTGATCAATTACCAAATGTTTATTGCACGAACCCAAGTACAAACTGTTGTCATATGGCGGGAGTGCATTCTCAAGAGCTGCACCCCATCTATGGAATGCACTGTCATTGGAAATACGACAAAAGCCAACAGCTAACACCTTCAAAAAGGACCTAAAGACATGTCTATTCTTCAGAACATTTTAACTGTACAGCGCCTCTGAACTCTACATCGTAGTGGAAACTGATGTTTATAAATTACTGATTGATTGACTGATGTTATGTTTTTCATGCAACATGAACAAAACTCTTGACTGAATTATTTCACAACCTATAGGATTCAACCTCTGCCAACAAAACAAACCAAAGCATCATTAGTTTAAAGTTATCAAGTTCAAACTAATTTAGTGAACTTGTCATACCAACCTTGTGTAGATGGCATCAAATACACCAATATCTGCTGACGTTGCAGGGACATAGCTGCCTATGTGTGCCATTAGTACAATAACGGCTACTTGTTTAATATAAGAACTTTTACCTCCCATGTTGGGTCCCGTAATTATCATACACTGCTTGCCTTGTACCTGGTGATAATCAGTCAATGTTGTGATTAGTGAGGGTAAAATGTATAATGTATAAATTATATCATATCATCGAGAGTTACTATGACGTGTATATGGGGGGGGGGGGGGGGTACTCGGCTGGGTAGTAGGTATAGGTGTACCCTGGTATTTTCAAATTACAACCACAAACGCTACAAGTATTCAAAAACGGTTGCACGCAGAAGAAAATGATGGATGATGTCTGCTCTCTTTGAATAAGAACTGACAAACAACCCAGTGCTGTCTGGTCACTTTTGTGTAAGGTTCTTTGTTACATTTCAGCAAAAAGCTGAGGGTCATATGTTTACATTATGCTTGAAAATAAGACTCAAGGCTTTGGCAAATGTGAAATTCTGCAACCTGGAATGTACATTTACGGAAAATCTTTGAAAATATTCATCCTTTCGTTATCCAGCATATCATCGACTTATGGACAAGATCTAACCCAGCCAAAGAAAACTATCACTTGATTTAATACTTACATCCATTTGTGTACTGTTTGGAACATACTGCTCTTGTTCCCCTAGCAACGCATCAACAACAGGATGTCGGCCATCTTGTATGTGAATCAATCCATGTCTATCTAGCAATGATGGCCTGATGATAAAAAAAGTGAAACACAAAATGTTAATTTGCTCAGTTTCACATATTTCCTTTAGAGTTATAGCACCTCTCCAGGTGAAATGTTCAGCTCTTTTTTTTGCTCTTTCCAAAACTGTTTTCTAATTTTTTTATCCAACATGTACTGCTTGAATTATTTGTAAGGAAAGGGTAGAACATTACACACACAGTGACTAGTTTGAAAACATCAGCTGACAAATCAGATTGGCATCTACATGTATCAACATTGATCACACTGTTTGTATTTATACACTAATATCAGAAGTTTTTGGTCTTTGGTCTGTCTTTGTACACTCATCTTGACTTTGAGTTCAAGTGACATCATGTTCAAGGTATAAACTCTCTACACAAGGACCATTATTTGTACAATCACAAGGACAATGAAAGTGCAGTGAAAACAAATTCTGCTATGGTGAGAGTCAACACAAAACCCAATATCTACATTTGGTAATTAATTTTTTTTTTTTGCAACAATTTTCACAGAACATTGCTCACATTTATCAAGATTGGCCATTGGGAAGGTTACTATACAAGCAGACCTCTCTCCAGAATGCCATCAATATTTGCCATGAAATGTTAGGAAAAGCTCATTTTCAAAGTAAGCTACAGTAGTGAATAATTCTGGCACACACTTCCAGTCAAAAATCAGCTGTCACCAGGTATCCATAGTGACACAATTCCAGTCAAAAGTCTGTGGTCACCAGGTACCCCTAGTGACACACTTTCAATCAAAAATCAGCTGTCACCAGATATCCATAGTGACACAATTCCAGTCAAAAATCTGTGATCTCCAGGTATCCCTAGGAACACACTCCCACTTAAAAATCAGCTGTCGCCAGGTATCCCAAGTAACAAAACTATACCAATCTGTTTAATTTTTCCAATACTGGAAAAATATTATGTTTATCATTAAACTGAACACATGCTGTCCACTAATAGCTATTTTCTGTCTCAGTGTAGGTTCACATTTGTCAGAAACTTATAAAAACTGTGATTGGTTTATACACTACATGAACATTTCTTGTGAATGACAAAATTAGCATCATGCATAAATTATGCTAATCATAATATTTAATAGTGTACTATGAAATAAGAACTCATTTAGCAATGACAAGTATTATCAGTACTAGTAATTATATTTTATATATCTGCTTTACCTAACAATAAATTTGTCTGCAAACTTACATCAAAGGACAGGCAGAACCTAAAGCTTGGCAAAGTTCAAGAACTAACATACCTAAAACTCGACTTGAATTTTGTATGTTCTTTTTCGGATTTTAACAGTAAAATAAATCTATGATTTGCCATATTTTCATAAAAAACATGACACATCCGTTATATTGTATAATTGAGAGACACTGAATTGTAATCTAGCCATACAGTGTGTCAGCTGGTAAAAAGAAGGCCATGTCAAATATTTCTATTGTTATCCATCATTTGACATTTGAAAATATACTAATAAAGTAATACTAATTTACTAAATTTGATAGAAAGGTAGGTTGGGTCAGTGAAGCCCGTGTAAAGGTTCCTCCAGGAAGGTAACTACAATTTCTTATTAAGTGGCCTTTTTTTATTTTAATGTTTCTCATGACCTGAGTGACCCTATACTAGTATTTCTTTGATTCAACAAAATTATGTTTTTTTAAAAATAGCCCCCTCTATGGCCAAATCAGAACAAGACTATAATTCTAGCTGGTATTTAAAGATGGTGACACTGAAAGTTTGTGTCTGGGCTAAATATCCATTTTATGAACTATATGAGTCACAGTTTCCTTTTGACTTTTTTAATTGTCATTTCAAAGGGATCCAGACTATTAATAGCAACATCACCAACACACTTTTTAAATTTTTTTTTTAATCAATTGACTGGCCCATTATTTTAAGATATTATTAGAAAGGGCAGCCTTAACAATAGAAACTACAGACAGTATTTTTTCTATTGTCTTCTAGCCAGAATGAACCTTTATTAAAGTTTCATGGTATACTGATAAATTATGCGGCATAGATGACATACAACATAAAGTTTAACTGGTATAGCCACAGCTGTGATTTGAAAGCCATACTACAGTAGGAGCTAGAACTGTCATATTACTTTTGCCATTTTTATTCACAGACCGTCTCTCTGTAACTATCAACACCAATGAGTGGTAGATATTTTATCTTATTTTTAGAAAATTGGTTGAAAATTCAGTGAAATGGAAGCAGGAATATTAAAGATCCAAACCAGGTTGTATGGTGAGTAAACAATAAACAATAAATGTATATACATTACATCACTGTGTACACGAAATGGTGTTTACTGTTATGTCTGTTATTTTTACTTAATGGTTTTTGAGTCCTGGTTATAGACCGGACAACATCATGTATAAATAGTCAGTAATCTATTACATACAAGTCAAAAGGCATAAACTGGTAAAAAAATCCGAGAGAACGCAGTTAAATAATATTTTACTATACGTGGCAAAATACACTGCATACTAAAGTAACTGTTATGATATTGGAATGATTTATGTTTAATGATGCATGGCAACGATAATGTATGATGTCATAAATTCGCCTCTAACTGTGTCCGTAGCTTTGGTCCGCTGGATTTTTTAGTCCACAAAACTGCAAATTGAAGAATGTATAATATTAGTTGTAATCTTAAGAGTGCCAGTACTTAATTCTATGTTTCTTATTGTAACATCTCATTGGTCGGGCAGTTTAAACTAAAAAATTTAAAAGGATTAAAAATAGTAAGTTTATGTGTACATATTGGCGATACAATCAATTCATACTCATACTGTAACAGTCTGAATGGTTCAGAAATGATAAGTCAGAAGGAAACTGCTAACCATTTGTTTTTAAATGTGGACTTTAAAAAAAATTTCACCTGATTGAAGAAATAGAGGTCAAGAAAATCATACAATTAAGTAAGGTCACCGTAATCCAATGTGACTCTGTAAAACTACTAAAAGATGTTTTCTTGAAACTAAAATTGCACAATTCACATCATATCTTTTGTACACATAGGTGCAGTGTCAAGGTCAAAGATAAACAAAACACTGAACTTTCGTCAGAAAAGGTATACATTTGGACTATTGTCACTTCTCCTACTGACTGGCTGTCTGCCGTTGCTCATGGCAACACGATTCCATTTGGTAGAAAAGAGTGCAGTGAGAGACATCAGAGAACACAAAACAGGAGAGAAGGGAAATGGAATGCAAACAAGTAAACCGAAAGAAGAATCACTTTCAGAAAGGCTTGCATCACTTCTTACTAGGATCAAGGCAGAAAGGGAGGTTATTCACCAACAATGTAAGCAGCTGGGTATCCATGGAAACGACACACTAAAAGATGTAGTTGTACATCAGGGAAATGTACAAAGACTGGAACAAGCCTTATTAGAAATTGTACAAACAAAAAGACCACTTAAGGTTGGCGTTGTTGGTGGATCCATTTCTGCTGGTGGAGGTTTATCGTGCAAAGAGTGTGTGTTTTCTTATATACTTGGGGAGTCTTTGAAGAGAATTCTAGGGAGTCCTGTTGATATTCACAATTCTGCAGTTGGGGCAACAGATAGTAGGTATTATGCTTACTGCCTGGAAACACATCTAGATGCCAAAGATATGGATGTAATACTATGGGAATTGGCAGCTAACGACTTCAACAAAGAACTTGGACCATCAGCGCAGGAAGAACTAACGAGGGCTATACTAGAATTACCAAATCAACCCCAGCTTATTTATGTTAATTTTATTTTCGGGAAACAAATGAGACAAAAGTCATGTATCACGAGTGAGGACACGGGAGGGCGGGTACTAGCGCCGTATTATGATGTTCCATCACTTAGTATGAAACCAGCGTTGTGTGATAGAGTTCAGAAAGGTTTGACTGATGAGTTGCTTGCATATGATGAAAATCATCCGAGTGGAGTTGTTCATTCCATGATGGAAATCTTTCTAAGAAATTTCATCCTTGATCATCTTGAAAGTGTTATAGAGCGGTTTAAGTCAGAAATCTTATCTCATGATGTAACAGTTGAGCAGAAGAAATTTCAAACTATGAATGCACAAACCGACCGACAAAATGACATCCCGAAGCCGTTTTACAATGATACTTTCATAACACATGCCCAATGTTGGTCGGCGTTGCTACCCCAGTACGGAACTGGTACGTACTTAGTACCGACAACGTCCAAAGGTTGGCAAGCCGTTGCCCTGACTGGTGCTGTCAACATGAATCGTACCGATATCAAGAAATGTTGGATCACTTCAAAAGAAGGCATGGTCATAGTATTTCCGATGGATATCAAACCGTACAAAAACTTGACATGTACGGTTGCGGTCTCGACGCTGACCTGTGATGTTTGTGGAGCTGTCAGGGTTTACATTGACAATGAAATCGACAAGGCTGCCGTCGTTGACAGTAAATTTGGAGTGAAAGTGACACACTCTCATATCGTAGCTACTAATGTGGCACCGGGCAAACATAACATTACCGTGCAAACTATAAACAGTCGATTCTTTCAACTAGCTGCCATAATGACTGCGTACAACACTAGTAGCATCCCACATGCAATACAGAACGTACAAATGCAAAATACACAACCACTTCAAAATGCTTTACAAAATAGGCCAGTAAACAACGAAACTTTCAAACTTATTAGGGATGAAATAAATATTACTACTGTGAACTGATAATACACAGTTTGACAACAAATGGTTGACAACCCACATCAGAGGATCTAAACATAGAGATCAGCTGTCACTATGGACTTTCTCATTCTGATGTCAATTATTGACCAAACAGATTGAAGATTTAATGCTTCTCTTCACTAACTTGAACTGTCCCTTTGTTCCAACCTTTGCAATGCACCCTGGGTAATACTAGTTACACATTATATGTAAGTTGCAGCTGTTACAACAGAAACATAAAGTTTACTGTAAATTTACAAAATGTACTACATAAATGCAATAATTTGGTATAATTTGTGTGTGGAGTCTGTTTGGATGTGATGCAGCTTCTGTTGACCTTTTGACGCTTGACCCTTGACCATCGCTATGACAATGAAATGACCATAATTATACAGCGACAAAAAATCAGTCTTGTTACAATTAGGCATCCTCAAGGTAGCATAGTGGGTGTTTGTATTTTATACTTGCAACAGTTAGGCAGAAACTAACAAGAAATTATTTGAACTCGCACACATAAATATCCTACATGTCTTGTTGAGACTGATTTTGGACTGGACTTAATTAATGACTTCCAGAATACAAGATATATTTTACATGTACTTGTTATTATCACTGGTTTTGCTGTGTCCAAAATATGGTTCAAAATGTTCCAAATTCCATTACTTTTCCAAATTCTTCATAAATTACGCTTGAGGAGGTGTAATTATGTTATTCTCAAATATTTTTCTCCATTCAGCTGGAAAATAATCATGACCTAAGGGTTTGTCACTAATTCGTAGTGACAAGGCCCATATTGGTCATTCGTATTTTCCCTGGCTGAATGCAGAAAAATATTAGGGAATGATATCTAGATGTAGTTCCCAATAATCTGATTGTCTCAGTTCTTACCTACAGTAGCCATCTTGTTTTGCAACTGCTGATAGTGAGTACAGACAATCCAAACTAGCTAAATGTTGCACTGCTTTCTTGTATGTATGGTAATTCTCACCAAATGATCTGTAATGAAAATAAATTGCATATTAACTTTCATTATACATGCACAACCCAAGTTGATGAAAAAATATGGAATTTATACCCAGGTTATTCTGCGTCACGACAATTCATGTCTACATCACTGGTTTTGCTGTGTTCGAAATATGAGTCATAATGTTCAAAATTGGCATTACTTTCCCCAATTTTTCTTTGATATTACGGGCACTGGTATAATTATGTCATTCTCCAATATTTTTCTTCATTCAGTCGGAAAATACTCGTGACCTAAGGGTTGTCATTACTGACAAAGCCCCCTTAGGTCACGAGTATTTTCCTTGGCTGAATGAAGAATAATTTTGGGGAATAACATCTAAACATCACTACAAAAATGTCACTTCTGTCAACTACTGTAGATGAAATATGGGTACATTATTTACACTGAGTAGTGTTGTATAAATATAGCTATGTGAATTAGTCTATGAATAAAGGCCATGGTGAGGTCCGACTACGGTTCAGTTGACGATGTGTCAAATTGTACTAAGGATGCATTTACATGACAAAATTTTCAAATAAAAATGCTAAAAAACATATAATTTTCGTTTTGATGCGTTTTCATGTTTTTACACGACAGGCAGATAAGCATTTTTGACTGTTTACACAGAAACACAGGTGATGGCACAGCTTGAAAATGATGTTGTTGCACATGTGCAAACATAATGAGAAGGTTTAAGCATTTGCATTAATATGTCATTCCTCAGGTCAAATTTGTGCATTTTATACTTAATGCATTTTCAGTCATTTACACTGCGATCTTCTCAAATCTTTTGTCTATTTACATTTACAAAACCATCCATTTTCAGCAAATGTTTTCAAATCATTGCGTTTTCATGTGCATTTTTGTCGATGGTAGGCTCCAAATGTAACAAAATAGCTGCGTTTTCATTTGAAAACAGTACTGTGTAAACAGGGCCTAAAATCAAAGGTCTGACATAATCAATATTCTAAATCCAGTGTCGTCACTGATCTCCACTTTTATTGCACTCTCAAGAAAGGCACAGCCAGAACCATCATTTGAATAAACACTGGATTTGGCATATCGGCTGCATTAGACATTTAATTTTAGTACAATATGGATTATTAATTACTACTTACTCTAAGAAGTCCATCCATGCATCCTGACAGTCAATTTGTAGCTGTTCTCTAAGCTGACACAGATTTTTAAAAGACTCTACGATGTATGGGCTGTGGAACCTTGACACTGCCTTGGTGCTGAAAGATATTAATAGTTTGTATCAACTGAACAGAATCAGAATAGTCTGGTTTGACCTAATAACTTGTAAAACAAAATGTCAAACTCTTCCAACATAAAGTCAAATAAAATTCCATCAGTTTTCTAGGAGTATTCAAATCAACTTTGGTCATTTTCCAGAAGTGTTGACCAGTGAAATGAAATACATTTCATTTGTAAACACACCTGCTTTTTAATACATATTTCATCATTTTACAACAGTAATGTTGATCGTTCAGTTGCTCTATTTTCCAAGCATCAATTGCATTTTTCCAGGAGTTTTCAGTTGTAGGAACCTTGTAGAATAGTTGATTTGGTTTGGTCTTATGAGGGAAACATATAACATTTACTATTTCAGAGTCAATGAAAATTGAAATCACGCCATTCAGTATGCATCTGTCCCCCCCCCCCCCCCATAGTAGTTCCACCCTCTCTACATTAAAACAATGAGAATCAACTAAAATAAAAGATAGGTGAGGGATGACAGGTAAACTATGTAACATATGACAAAAAACTGCCCAAATTTACGATTTGGAAAGCCCCTTTCGAAAATAGTGTTTATATTAAAATGATATAACTTACTAACTGATCTTTGTCCAATTGTCAGGTACTAATTTCAGATGTGCATTTTTCACTTCAATCAAAAACTGGCAAGAAAGAATAAATATACGACATGCTGATTATAAATTGTCAGGGTTAAATTACTAGAGTATTAAACAAGTTTTGTGGGTACTAAAAATGGGGTTCCTATGACAACAGTGACATGCATATATCTTGCTTATACCATACACAAGCCAAGTTGAACAAGCTTGAACAAAAATATATAGGATTTATACCCCAGTTGTTCTATGTCACGAAAACGTCCATTCGTTATGCAGCAATTGACATATAAGTCTAAACATTACACCTCCGAAATTTTCATAAATTATGCTTAAGCTGGTATAACTATTTCCCAATAATTTTCTTCTTTCAGTTGGAAAACAAACACTTGTGACCTTAAGGGGGCTTTGTCACTACTTGTCATTAACTTGAAGTAACAAGGCCCCTTAGGTCACTTGCATTTTACTTGGCTCACTGAAGAAAAATCTGATTGGCTAATCATATCTAAATGTAACATGCCTCTTGTCCGTTGACAGTTGTGTAATCAAATGATGGATTCCTGATTGTCAGTCGGATTTCTCGTCTGTGTTTCTCGAGATCATCCAATACATCTTGGATGGCCTTCTTCCTCTTCTTAATTCTAGGGTAATCTTCCTCATCTGCGAACAACTTAGTTTTATCACCGTCTCTGTGAATATCAAGTAGATTTTTTATAAACTCTTAATTTTGAGTGAATGGGTTAGCAGCTTCAATTGCTGTTTTGTAACATTATCCCTGATGGTTACAGCTACTAGAAATGAAACTTTATGAGGCCTGAAATATCACGGCTTAAAAAGGAACAAAATGTACACTTTTTGAAGATGATAAACTTATGGTTAATTCATGGCATCGTGTTCCATTGTAATGGCTCATTCTATTTTTCAAATTGGCTAGGGATCAAAAATTTACATTACTGAAATTTTCTATATCGATAGCAAAACTTAGTAAATGTGTAATTCTGTCTTAAACTCTCCCTCATATATCAAACTGATACAACCAGTAACACACAAATAAAGCAATTCCACGATGCCATATAAATCCATAAGTATGGGTTTTACATATGGCAGTCAAATTGTTTTACTTGGGTGTTATGGGTTGTATATTGTACAGTAGGATCTACTTTGGTGTTATGGGTTGTATATGGCATACAGTGAAATTGCTTTACTTTGGGTTTTATGGGTTGTATATGGCACACAATGGAATCACTCTACATGGGTATTACAGGTTGTGTGTGGCAAATAGTGGAATCCACTCTACTTGGGTGTTACGGGTTGTATGGGCAAAGTGTGGGATTACTCTACTTGGGTGTTACAGGTTGCATAATCAGAAATTGACACTTGATTCTCTATACCTTGCTGCTTGTTCATTGATAGCATTTGTGAAGCTCTGGATGTTATCTAGAAATACAGGTATTTCAGTCAGTAATGTCTTTAACAGTGATGACTTGATATCTTGCTGTACCAAACCTTGGATACCATGTAATTCCTTCACTAGCTTAGACAACGTTTTACTTACAGAAACAAATTCTGCAGTTGAGCTCTGAAATACACAACAAAATATTTTGTTATCGGTACCCTTTACTTTTTTCTATCTTTTGTTGATACTGTTACCCTATACTACAACTCCACTATGTGATCGGCAGATAGATGCCAGCAGTAGACATTTTTAAAGTTTTGAATTTCACTTAAATTTCATTATTTTCATGCAATTCTCAAAAGTACACATTAAAGGGGAACACCACCCCAGGAAATAGACATTTTCATAAACCATGGGTTTTAGAGTCGTTTCATGATTTTACATCACCTACGATTACTTGCGATTTCCGAGAAAAATCAAGTTGATCTTGTGCCTTTATAGAGTATCTTTGCTGTGGGCCATTGCATGATGGGAGTCAGCAGAAATAATGTATTCATGGTTGAACAATGAATATTCATGAGATGTTTTACACTGAAGGAAATACTGTAAACATGGAAATTTTTGTAAAAGTTTTATTTTTGTTTATTCCACTAGAAAACAAAAATGCAAAATAAGTAGTGACTATAACACCTTGTACATGAACACATTGTACCAGTCTGGTAATTCATAAAAATTAATCTTTGAGAACTAGCTGAAGACTAATAATCATAACATTTTCTAGTAGCGAAGACATCTAGGTTTACAGTACACACTAAAAAGTTTAGTGTCAGCTGGACTAAACCAGTCAGAGTTGGATAATCAGAACTACACTATTTTTACAAACTCTACCTTCTTATGGTATATACTGCATAGACCTTTCTCAATGTCAGGTATTTTAACCAATAACTCCTTGACTTTGGTTATAACTTGACTGCCAGACTGCAGGATATCATGGATGGCTCCTAGACGTTCCTCTATTTCACTGTTATCAAAATAGAAATAATATAAACCCCTGATTAACACATGCAATGTCTAATTATTGGTATAGGAACAATTTTCAGGGAATATAATGTAATTGTCTGACTGAAAAAATGATACTCCAGTTACAAACTAGTACAGTTTTAAAATGTTGACAGATTTAAAACCAAGCTTTTGCTCAAGATTTAATCTTGTCACTACACTACCTACAGATAATATTGACCGCTAATTAACAGATACAATGTCTTTTTTATATGTAATTGACCAATTTTTAATGAATATATCTTTGGTTATTTGATGAAAAAAATGTCCCAGTTTCAGCTAGTGCAGGTTTAAGTAGTTTGCATCTTTAGGTAAAAAAAAAGTAATTGTGTGTTTCCGATAACATGGCCTCAGATAGTACTGTAGGTCTGGATTTTATTTTATGTTTATTTTATTTTTTAATTGTTTTTACTTTTGAGAAATATTGCTTCGACTTAAAACCAATCAAAATGTCGGTCGAGAATACCCTTTCTGTGCTAGTTCAATGAAATACGTACAGACATTGCTGGGGAAAGAAAACTGATGTGCATGAAGGTCAAGAAGACAAAGAATTTCTTGTCTTAGTTTTAAATGTTTAAAAACTATTTAGGGTCACCGGTTTAAGCTACGGTCGGTCGGTTATTGGAAACACACAATTTTTTTATTTTGTCTTATTTTAAGTTATAAGAATACAGCATAAGAATGGTATAAAACAGTCTGTACTATTTTGCAAATATTTACCTGATATTAAGTAATGGCTGTGCAATCCATTTTCTCAGTAGTCTTTGACCAAATCTTGTCACCGTATGATCTAAGATCCGACATAATGTACCTTTACTTCCACCATCAGTCTAAATTGGACTCAGAAAAGAGAATGTTTACTGGGGTTTTTTTTCATATGAATGTACATCCTTTGAAAGAGCTAGCAGAGATTATATTTCTAAAATAATGTTTCCTGTCTTTTCTGTCAGATCTTAGGGTGCCCTTATTTACATGATCTGTCTGTCATACAATACTAGGTGTGGCTATGTATAAACTTTATATAGTCTCAGTTTAATTAGTCTTCTTGCTATGTGTTGTTTTTGTGCAGGGTACACAGCTCTGCAGAATTCTCAGTACCTGTAATAGTATTTTACCTCACACTAGAGGGTCATAATAAAACAAGAAGGTTGGCTTATTCTTACTATTTTTATGACACACCTTTGTGGTAAAATTCTACTGTGGATACCAAGAATTATACCAAAAGGTGTTCATTTAGTTATAATGGACTATAAGACAAAAACGAAAGATTGTTTAGGTTGGCCACTGAGGGCACTGTTCTGCAGTGCCATTGTAAGCGAGGGTCTGTCTCGAACACTTTATAAAACTAAATAAAAAAAGATTATGGTATATGTTTGAGATAAATAGATTTCTCACCTCATTTTTAAAGACTTCAAGATTCTTTAGTGTACATGCATTTAATTTCATGTGTCTGGCTTGAGTGGAGAAGCATTTTACATTGCTGTAGAAGGAAGGACACACAATTCTAAGTTTCCTCATAAAACATTATTGTCATGAACCTTAATGAAAGGTCAGGTTTGTACATGTTGTTACTTGGTATCATAAAATTAAATTCAAGCTCCCCAAAATGTTAATATCCATTCATATCGATTATATCATAATGAGTACTGGTCTGGTATTCAAACTTGTTCTACATGCATTGGCTTTGTTTATCATGCTGTATACTATAATGGTACTGGCCAACAAACATAAGTTGTAACATTATTGGCATATCATTTATTTCAATAATGATTTTCTATGAAGGCCCAATTTAGATTTATAACTATAACACTGCCCAAAAAAAACACACACAAAAATGAAAACATATAATTCACAGTTACCATGGTGAGAGAAAGTAACTACAAAACAACCCCCCTACCTTGTAAGTTTCAGAACTTTTTCAAGATTAAATTCTTGTAAATATTTCATGAGAGCTGATAGACATGAAATAACAGGTCTTGGTAGGTTTACCATCTCTTGTAATTTACTAGCTGAAATAAACAGAGATTAAGATGAGATTAAGATGAGATTAATGATGGCCTTCACAGACAATTACATTAATTAATAATTAGATAATATGATAGAACGCCATGATGTGTGATTGTAAGTGTGGCGTACTTGGAGTATTTGTACAAGTGCTTGCAGATTTCTCTGTGGCAGTACTTTCACCAGCTACACTCTAGAAAGTGCAGTAGAAAACACTGCAACCACAAGTGCAAAATACTCCTGAGTATCCACACTGGAGCTCACATGGCATGTGGTTCTGTTATTAATACGTATGTTTGTCCTAAATTACAGATTTCCGTAAAAATGACAATATGCAATCATGTGCTTTTGTGTAGAACAAACTATTGCATATTCATTTGCATATCATTTGCATGCAGGTATGCAATAATGTTTTTGGTATTGCACTGCAGTGAAAATACCACTAGTATGGGATACACTGGTGCAATTAATCTCTGGTACATATGTAACAATACTGGTTAACAATTTCATCTCCCAGGATGAAAAAATCTAACTTTTGAAAATTTGTAGACTATTGGAGTGCCACTAGTGAGTATATTTCAAAGTCGATGCTGTATGTAGTGTAGCTTGTTGGACCACCACAAATGACATTGATAGTATAGTGTTGATATCTGTTGTTTTTACCTTTAGGATTATTTGTAGTTTGAGATGTATGGTAGAAATCTGACACAGCCTGGAAGGCAGAGTTGTACTCAAAAATATCGTCTTCTATCCTTTCCACTCTGATTCGGTCTTCTTTCCTGAAACTAAAATTTGGAAGATTTAGTGTCTGTTTCCAATTATGACATAACCCAGCCCAGGGAAGCCAGCCCAGGGAAGTGTAATTTCACTTGTTTAGATCAGACCCTCTCCAAATCATACTATAATGAATGAACACACAGCAAAGTAAATTTACACAACACACGTTTAATTCTACCTGTTACTAATCTAAGAAATCCATACATTAAATGCTCAAAGTTGACAAAGGAAGTTATACAAGATTTTGTAATATACCCAAGAATATAATCCATACTCTAGATCTTCCCTAAATAGCAACCACTTATGTATGTTATGAAGATTCAAATTGAAATCACTAAAATCTTCATTTAATTGTTTTTATGGCATATCATGTTTTAATGGACATCTTCCCCATGTATTTTGTAGCACAAACCGATAACAAGACTGTCACATGATTTGTGCACATGATTGACAGAAGGTTGAATGCTTAAAGTTTATAAGTTTTCTACTCAAGTGAAAATAATTACATAAAACCTTGATTAAACTGTTCTAGTATAATGTAAATGTCAATGCATGCCTTCTATGACATTACAATTTGTGTTCTGACATCGTTAGAATTGGTGATTGAATAGCTCCTTTACACTTTTTTTGATACATATAATAAATTATGTCATCAGATCGTTTATAAGTTATAGTCTAATACCAGGTTTGAGTTCAGTCAATTGCAAGTGGTGGTTCAGTATACATCTGTAAGTAGAATACTTTTTAATATGCAGAAAAAAATTACATCCCCAAAACATATAAACTCAGCTTGAGCCCCTTTAAGTGATGAGACTTTTTAATATTTTGTGGTATAATTTCTATATTTCAGTACTTCATAGAACAATGATTCACACTTTTCCATCACTGTAAAGGAAATTCCATTGTCTTGAGTGGTTTGAAATTCCATGACTTCATAGAGTGTGTAAACCCAGTATATCCCAGGATCAATGTAAATGCAAAATGAGTAAGACCATGTGAACTTTGAACTTGAACCTACCAGCTTGCCGTGATCGTGTTGATAATTTTCTCTGAATTTTCAGATAATGTCATTGGTAATAATAACTCTACAGGCTGGATATGACTAATCCTGGTTTCTAATTCACTGCGACTGTTGTTATCTTCAAATTCATCATAAATGATATCACCAGTAGCTGGTTGTACTGCCTGTAAAAATGAACAAAGTAAAAGTTTGGTGTACAAAAATTAGTAGTAGTTCTACAGTTAAAACTTGTCATTATCAAGCTTTCAGTCATACTACTGTGTTGGAGTTAAAATGGCAAAGCTTCCTTAGTCTGCCAGCAATTTATCCCATTATCATACATACATATTACACTGTAACATTTGTCAGGTTGTTGCTGCATCACTGCTATAACATTTTAGCCTGTTTACATCAAGATCTGTGATTTTGCCTCGCTGTCTTACTAACTGCTTGTAATGCTAGCAACAGCAAATGGTTACTATGGCCACGCCCCTCAATAGCAGTTATCAACATGACTGTCTGTAGTTATTTACATAATATTCATAATATGTAAATCATGTTGCTGTTGTGCTCATCTCAATCAGAGCAGTTATGTATTGACTTCATTTGAATAGTAAAATAGACTGATGTACGTTATTACTCCACAATGTGACCAATCAGTTTGAGTGTATAATTTTCAAATCACATTAATCATTTGCCGTGGATATCAATACAAGCAGTTAGTGAGATAGCGAAGCAAAAACTCAGATCAGCTTGTAAACAGGCTAATATCATTCATATAAACCTCACTATTTCACTAAACCAATGTCTATAGTGTCTGGTTTTTGTTTTTTTTATTAAAACTTACCACTAAACCAATGTGTACATTGTCTGGTTTTGCTGTTTTAGACTTGACTTCAGCCACACACATAAGGTAGTTATCATCAGTGTATGAATTGGACATGTCATCACCATGGCTACAACTGCTAGATGGGTCAACATGTAAACCAGTGTTAAGGTCAACACATATGCAAAGGAGAATTCAAACTTAAAAGGAGATCAAAGTGTAGATGATACTGCATAAAGATGTGTTAAAACCAAGCTGTCAGGAATGAGAAACAGCATACTGTGGTTACACACATTTATCTCTCAACATTTGAAATTATGCGTTACATATGTATGTATGTATGTATGTATGTATGTATGTATGTATGTATGTATGTATGTATGTATGTATGTATGTATGTATGTATGTATGTATGTATGTATGTATGTATGTATGTATGTATGTATGTATGTATATACACACACACCCAAGCATGCACACATGTGTACATATGTACATACATGCATGACATGTCACAAAAAATGCATTTTGTTTTCTTAGTCAAATTAGAATTTTTGACTTATTACTGTCTTAAATTCTATGTTAATACATGTGTGTTCCTTTGTCCTTTTGAATATTTACCATTTTGTTGACTTTGAACTAGTTTCCGAGAAAAGCCTGCCTATGAATTATTCAAACTGTTTTGTACTAAATTGCTACAATTACAAATGAACGAATAGACATCAAAGAGGATTTGTAGACAATGGAAGGGAAAACAATGCGCACTTTAACCCTGTCGCTGCCTATTTGGCTGCAAGATATGTCATGCCTGTCCTTTCTCACCAGCCTCCTCTTACCGGAGAGGTTGACCGATGTGTGAGGGCGCCCAGTCATAGCATACCTGTAGTAGCATCGACAATAATTGACACCTTGGTTTCACAGTAACTTGAAACTTTATTTACTGTAGACTTGTCATACTTGAATGCTTATAATCACGTAATGAAACGTAATCACACACTGTGGCACACTATGTCGCAGACACGTAAACTGAAAATAACACAATAAATAACACTTGTAAATACAAAATACAACACTTCAAATCTCTAGTAATAACTTAGGTGAATAGCGCCACCTATTGACAGGAATGAGAAATCGACTCCAATACTTTAACACTGTTACTAAGTTATGTGTACTTACAGGAGTTCTAGAACAGTAATAGTACTCAAAAACATGATAAGAACTTACAACTATTCATAAGATATCTCGCAAGGTCTAATATCAAAGTCAAAGTCCTTCAATATTCTGTATCTCACGATGGTAAAATTCACATCCGGTGCAAACATGTGACGATGACAATCGATGGTAGTGGCAATGATAACTTGCAACAAAACAGATCTAAAAGTCGATCATTTACATTCAAAATACCTAAAAGTGTTTCACAAAGGTCTAAAGTAAGTACGAACCTCTGTTATCGGGGTTAACTCGTCTGTAGTCAAGTAATAATGTGGAATATTTCTTCCCACACACGTTAGCCCAAAAGGCACACTTCAAAACTTTGTTTCCTTCCCATGCGCATGTGCGAGCGCCCTCAACCTACATCTAGCAAAATTTAAGCTACAACATCCCGGCCCCCCTAATTACGCAGAGGTATACTCAAAGTAATTAGAACTAACTTATTTTTCAATACACTAGTTTTCAAATCCGCTTTACGTAGCACCAGGTGTTGCTTTGAAAAGTTCACGAGAAATTATCTCAATGGTCCAATCAATAACTAAATTTCAAACCATGAAACTACTCGCGTGCAAATTTACGAACTCAAATGCAGCCTAATACTACAAGTTCTATAATCAGTCCATAAACACAACTAAATAATTATGGCTTTAAGAATCTAAAAATTCTTTGCGTCCACATTTTCTGAAAATCAACAGTCCACGAAAAATGCTGTCAACAGTCCCTAGTATGTACGATGACATATGAACAGTCCCTTTTCACATTAATTCCTCTTCATAGATGATCAAATAGATTAGTACGTTACAATCTGTTCTGCAACAATAATAGTCACTTCTTGCTTACAATACAGTTCAAATGTCAGCTTCCAAGATAACACACAATTTAGTAATAGGGCGTTCCAAAACAGATGTTCCCATCTTGACTCGTGCAATCCTAACCAATCCTTTCTCATCCGGAAATACATCAACCACTCTCCCCATTTGCCACTGATTTCTTGGAGAGTTGTCTGCAACTAACACTATGTCATTCTTTTCAATATTTCTCTCAGGATTCACCCATTTCTGACGTTCCTGCAGGCGTGTCAGATACTCCTTGCTCCATCTTCTCCAGAATACATTGGCCAAGTGTTGAATTTGCCGCCACCTCCTCCTAGCAAAGTTGTCTTCCTTCTGAAATACTCCAGGTGGTGGTACCTGTCCTGACTGTAACAATAGAAGGTGATTAGGTGTTAGTGCTTGAGGGTCTGTAGTATCATTCGATACTCTGGTGATTGGTCTACTGTTGATTACTGCCTCAACTTCGCACATCAGGGTTTGTAGTCCCTCATCATCTAAACGAGTATTCTGCTCTCTTAATAAGCCATATAGAATCTTCCGCACTGATCGTATCATCCTTTCCCAAACTCCTCCATGGTGGGAAGCATATGGTGGGTTAAATTCCCATTCTATGTCTTCTTGGCGCAAACTGGAGTGCATTCTTGACTGGTTCCATTTCTCTATCTCCTCCCTAAGCTCACGTTTTGCTCCTATCAAATTAGTACCATTATCAGACCTCAACTTACGAACAGGACCTCTTCTAGCAGCAAATCTTCTTATTGCGTTTATACATGAATCGGTGTTGAGGCTATGAGCAACCTCAATATGAACTGCTCTGATAGAAAAACAAGTGAACAACACTCCATAGCGTTTGACTGTGCTGCGCCCCCGCTTGATCTCAAATGGACCAAAATAGTCGACTCCAGACTGTGAGAATGGTGGTTCTCCAATAATCAGTCTCTGCTCTGGTAGATCAGCCATCTTTTGTGTCATCAGCTTGGCTCTATAGCGCTTACAAACAACACATTTAGCAATAATACTTCTGATCTTAACACTGGCTTTAGGAATCCAATATCGTTCACGCAGCTTTGTCAAGTGATGTTACTTCCCATATGTCCTGTATGTCGATGGATGTCTTCTAATATTAGCTCAGTAATTGGTGAGTCTTCTGGCAAGAGAATTGGGTGTTTTGTTTCCATGGGAATTGCTGCTCGTGACAGTCTTCCTCCAACCCTAACAACTCCATTACTGTCTTTAACTGGGTCTAATTTCATGAACCTATGTTCACAGTCCTTACTGATATCTGAAAAATGTCTTTCCTGTACATATTTGACTATGGACATCTCAGCTGCCCTCATGTCTGCTGCTGTTAAGTAGTCTGGCTTCTGACTATCATTGTGAGTAACTCTCTCAGCTCTATTCATCCGTTTCTTCAGATTCTCCTTCAGTCGTAGAATCCAAGCTACTGTAGTTTTCAGCCTTTCCCAGCTTGAATATCTGCTTAACAACTTGTCCATTGTTGTATGGGATTCTTCCTTCATGGTGCTTGCTGCAACCCCTTTTACTTCTGGGTCATCAGCAGGCAGATTTCTGCACAACTCTGTCTTAGGCCATTGTGACTCATCCATCTTTAGGAACGCTGGTCCATATAACCACTGTTTGGTCATCTTTTCGTCCTTGACCTGTAGTCCTCTCGAAGCTATGTCAGCCGCATTCAGTTTGGTGTTTACATACCTCCACTGCTCTGGTGATGATCCCTCATGTATGGTAGTGAGACGATTTGCCACAAAGGTATGAAACCTGCTAGTGTTATTGTTGATATAGCGTAACACTGACATACTATCTGTCCAATAGATAATCTTATCGAACTGGTAGTCCATTTCCTTTGTGATCATATGAGCAAACTTCACTGATATGCTCGCCGCTGTCAATTCCATCCTGGGTATTGTGATCCTTTTCAAGGGTGCGACTCTGGCCTTTCCCATCAACAGATTACAGTGTACTTGTCCTCTGTTGTCACTAAGTCGGGTATAAGCTGCAATCCCATAGCCCTTGTCACTAGCATCGGAAAACATATGAAGTTGACAGGAAGTGATCTGGACACCTCTAGGTTGTAGACTCCTTGGAACTGTGAGCTGTTCTATGTAAGCGATGTCTTCTACCCACTGCCGCCATTTCTTAAGGTCATCTCCACCTATAGGTTCGTCCTATCCAATATTCTGCTTGCAAAGAGACTGTAATAGTATCCTGGCTGGCAATACAAATGGAGCAGCAATGCCCAACGGGTCAAAGATTGTGCTAATCTTGGATAGAATACCTCTTCTAGTGTATGGTCCATCCTTCAGGTTTATCTTAAAACCAAAGGTATCTGTGTCGACTGACCACACTACTCCTAGAGCTCTCTCTATCTGCTGGTCATGTTGATCAAGGTTATATAGGAGTGTCTTGGCCCTCTCCTCTACAGGTATGGAGTTGTTAACAGCCTTACTTGTGCTGATCCACTTTGTTAAACGAAATCCACCCTTCTGGCAGAGTTCTCTTGTGTCCTTGGCCATTACAATGCCCTTCTCATCAGTATCAATGGACTTCAAGAAATCATCAACATAGAAATTCCTGAAGATACCGTCAACTACTTCAGAGTTAAAGTCCTGCTTGTTGTCTATTGCAGTCTGGTGAAGTGCAATGTTTGCACATGCTGGTGACGACACTGCTCCAAACAAGTGTGCAACCATTTTGTACTCATCTGGCTCTCTCGTGAAGTCTCCATCTGGCCACCAGAGAAATCTCAGACAGTCTGTATGATGATCTGAAACCTTGACCTGATGAAACATACTTTCGATATCGGCCATTATAGCCACAGGCCCCTGTCTGAATCTCAACAAAACATTCACAATGGTATTGGTCAAGTTGGGTCCTGACAGCAGTGTATCATTCAGCGACACACCCTTACACTTGGCTGAACAATCAAATACAACTCTTATTTTCTGTGGTTTTCTGGGATGGTATACGCCGTGGTGTGGTATATACCAGACTTTACCACTCTGGGAAGTGTCATCTTGAACACCATCTTCACTAACCTTCGTAGCATACCCACTGACTAACAATTTGTTCATGAAGTCTCTATAGTCTGTGAAGAACTTATAGTCCTTTACCATCCTTCTTCGGAGTGAATGCAGTCTATTCAGTGCTAAATCTCTGTTATCTGGCAACAATACACTTTCATCTCGGAAGGGTAAGTCCATAGAATAATGACCACCTTGGAATCTGATTGACTTGGTCATCTTCTCTTTGAACAGCTGATCTTCCCTGGAAGGCTCCTTCCTGGTGTCTACGCACCGCTCTGGGAAGTCTAAATTTATTGCATTTCTGACTAGCTGCTCCAACTGACGACTTTCCTCCAAGACTGTTACGTCTACCCTGTTGACTGCCAAATTACTATGAAGATCTTCCTTATCTCTGATTACATTCCACAAGATCCATCCAATGGCTGTTTTGGCTGCATATGGACTCCCTCGAGGTCCAGTTTTGATAACCTTTGGAGTGTAGGCATCAGGAACATTATTTCCAATTAACAGACCAATGTCAGCATTTAATGTAGGTACAGCAATCCCTTTTAGGTGATCCCATCTTTCAATGTCCTTCTGTGTTGGGATGTGTTTACTTGTCACAGGGATCCTCTCTTTGGTGTACAGTGGTGGCAAACTAACGCAGTCATGACCATCCAAATCGCTAACCGTTAATGCACTGATCTGGTGAGTTGTGAGGCATTGTGGTGACCCCATAGTGTCTAGCTTAACTGTCATTTTCCGCCCAGTCACCCCAAGCTGCTTGGCTAGGCCTTCAGTACAAAAGCTGACATTGCTTCCTGTATCTAAGAACGCATATGTCTCAACAGCTATGTTATTCCGGGCTCTGACTACGACTGGTACAATGGCCATGGTGCATTCTCCACTGTCGCCGGCCCCCATTGAACACTGTGCCTTGTCTAGTACAGTTCTGTCCATACAGGTATTGGAATTAATGGAAACCCCTTGCTGTGACTTGGCAGTATCGCTGATTTCCACTGAACTCTTGTGAGCTCGGTCCTCGTCATGAAGTATAGTAGGGTGTTTCTCATTACACCTATCACAAGATAATCTGGCTCTGCATTGTCTTATCAGATGTCCCTGCTTGAGGCATCCATAGCAAAGTCCCTTGGACTTGACAAAGTCTGACCTATACCTTGCGGGTTTACTTACAAAGTTTAGACATGAATTTAATACATGTCCAGAGTCACTGCAATAACCACATGGTTTATCGAAGGCGAATTTCTTGCTGGTTTTGTTCTGATCAGTTCCTGCTGATGTTTGTTTACCATCCTTATACAGCGAACTGGCATTACAAGATTCCACATTGGTTGCCAAAACCTTTCCTCCAGCCTGTTTACCTCTGAACTGCCTTCCTGATGTATTAAATACTCTCTTTGTCTCCGAAACAAGCATATCTCTTCCGTACATAGGATCAGTAGCTTTCCTTGCTTCTCTACGAACAAAATCGACCAAATGTTTGAACTGCACAGCTTCATCTTGATCTCTATTGTTTTGGACAATATTCCTCCACTTGTCATGTAGCCAGAATGGAAGCTTCTTTACTATCTGTCTAATGTTGTCTGCATATTCTAGTACCTTGCCAGCATCTACAGTGCCAACAGCATATTGACACTCCATGAGAAACACTGCATAATCATCGAGTGCTTTAGCATCATCTGATTTGATTGCTGGCCAATTCAAGGCCTTCTTAATGTATGCAGCAGCAACAACTTCTGGATCTCCATATCTGGTTTTCAATTCTACCATAGCCTTGGAATAGCCTATGTCACTATTCAAGTGTGAGTAACCCAATATGATCTTATGTGCTTCGCCTGTCGTATATTGTTCTAAGTAGCTCATTCTTTCATCATCAGAATCTGTGTAGGCTACTATCCTGGTAGTGAACTGGCGTAGAAATCTAGGAAAGTCCATGGGATTTCCTCCAAATTTACTCAACTCAACCTGTGGTTTTCTAAGTTCCTTTGTAATACAACGTGCGGTCATTTCACCTATGTTCTGTGTACCTGCATGCTGAACTACTGAAGATACTGGTTGTGTTGACACAGGTACTTCTGGACGCTGGACAGTACCATTACCAACAGGACGATCAATTGACATGGGTATTGTCTCTGGAGCTCGAATTGTATAATTACTGTGTTCATCTGGTCTACTGTATCTGCTGAATCCGCTAACAAGGTGAGATTGTACTCCTTCAGGTTGCTGTAAAGTCTCCATTTGCGGATTTCTTGTCTTTGTTCTAGGCTGACTTGGCTCAGGCAATGAATAAACATAATCTCTTACTTCAGCTGTAGTGTCTACTGGTTGCCTCCTTGACTCGGGTAGTAACTTGGTACCACTTGACTTGGGTTTTACATCAACTCTATGCTTGATTGACTCAGGCCTTGTGATTTGAGTGTCAAGACAGCTACCATTTACATTTTCTTCAAAACGCTCCAAGACTTGTGTGCGGGCATTACTGACAGCCATTTCCTGCTTTAGTCTGAACTCTTCTTCCAATTTCCCCAGTTGTAGTCTTGACATTTCTAATTCCATTTCAAGCCTTTTGCCTTGAATGTCTAACCGGAGTTTTTCTTCTAAAGCTGACTTACGTACATTAATTTCTGCCTGCTTCTGTTCCTCTTGTAGCCGCAACAATGATGTTGTAGAATATCTGGAGCCTCTACTGGACTTCGATTTACTGGTCTTGCCACTAGTTTGGGATGCACTGTCTTCTGGGTCTATAAAACGGCCAAAATAATTCTCGACAGATGTTTGCATTTCCCTCACATAACTACGTCTGCCAGCAAACATGAGACTGTAGAAACCTTGGTCATGCTCAGAAAGACAGTAATACAAGTCATTCTCAGCAGTGAGATATTGATCATAAAGTCTTAGAAACTGCTTGTGATGTTCTAAAACCTGTGCTTTACTACCATGCACCCTTAACAAATTGTTCAGAGCTTCGATAATATCTTCAAGCTCCCTTACTGCCTGGTCGTAGGCTACTTGCCTTCTTTCACGCATCGTTACAATAGACTCATCTGGTTCTATACCTGCCATGGCTGATAAACTTCTGTTGTGCAATTAAATATTGACACACCTGTTGTTTAGAGTTAACTTCTTTCTTTTCTTCTCATCAAACAGAATTGAAGAGTTCACTTTATCTTCTCACATTGAGTATACACCCAAATATCTGGTTGAGTCTTGAGTTGAGTTACCTTGTTTTCTTGGAACAGATATTGAGAGTTTGATGTATCTTCTTACAGTTTCACATTACATCAACGGTTTACTCTCTCTTCTTATGTTCAAGTTATTCCACCACAGAGTTTACTATGTAGTAGCATCGACAATAATTGACACCTTGGTTTCACAGTAACTTGAAACTTTATTTACTGTAGACTTGTCATACTTGAATGCTTATAATCACGTAATGAAACGTAATCACACACTGTGGCACACTATGTCGCAGACACGTAAACTGAAAATAACACAATAAATAACACTTGTAAATACAAAATACAACACTTCAAATCTCTAGTAATAACTTAGGTGGATAGCGCCACCTATTGACATGAATGAGAAATCGACTCCAATACTTTAACACTGTTACTAAGTTATGTGTACTTACAGGAGTTCTAGAACAGTAATAGTACTCAAAAACATGATAAGAACTTACAACTATTCATAAGATATCTCGCAAGGTCTAATATCAAAGTCAAAGTCCTTCAATATTCTGTATCTCACGATGGTAAAATTCACATCCGGTGCAAACATGTGACGATGACAATCGATGGTAGTGGCAATGATAACTTGCAACAAAACAGATCTAAAAGTCGATCATTTACATTCAAAATACCTAAAAGTGTTTCACAAAGGTCTAAAGTAAGTACGAACCTCTGTTATCGGGGTTAACTCGTCTGTAGTCAAGTAATAATGTGGAATATTTCTTCCCACACACGTTGGCCCAAAAGGCACACTTCAAAACTTTGTTTCCTTCCCATGCGCATGTGCGAGCGCCCTCAACCTACATCTAGCAAAATTTAAGCTACAACATCACCTTACAGACTAGCTGCCGACATAATGCAATAAAATGGTATGTTGGGCATTACAGAAGCTTGACCTCATCACCTGGGCTACCCTCTTTCAGTATTTTTCATCAATTGATTGAGTGCAATCCTGGAGAATGGATGGCAAATGTTGCATACCATTCACCAACCATTTGTCTACAGTGCACTAAATAAAAGGATATCTTCTCCAATGAGTGTTGACTTGGTGTACAAAGCTGTTAATTTTCTTGTAAATGGTCCACTTTTGTTGTCACCAGCAGCTTTCAAAGCAGCAGTCTCTGTTTGCTTGACAACTCCAACTTTATAGCCAGCACTGACTAGTCTTGTCACATGTACAAATAGTCTGTGTACCGGTATACTGGCCGTCATGAAGTTATGATCTAAGTGACAGAATATATTCAGTTCTTTGGCTGCAATCTGTTGAAGAAATTGGTGGTCAGTAACAAAATGGGTTATTATACCACATGAAAGCAAACATAAGTAGTATACATTCAAACAGAAAGTACAGAATTTAGTTTCTGGTTACTCAATGTCTCCACAAAGCACAACTACAACATGCATTGTTACACATGTACATTTACATAATGACTTCATTTGACTGCAAGATATGCAATGCAGTCTGATGAGTGTAATCACTCCTCACTGCAGCCAATCAGCTTATGGGAATATTTTCAAATCACAACATCCACTTCATATAGGATTCTATTAACAAACTGAGTGTACAACAGCTATCAGAGTCACAGATCAGCTCCGTAGATAAACGGAGTAAACAGACTAGAACCAACTTGAGGCACCACTATTACCTAAATGTTAACTAGACTATACTTACATCAAATTCATCTCGTATCATAATCATGTTTGTTTGTTTGTGCATTGAAATGGAGTCTACCTAAACTATTTTCTTAATATCATATGTCAGAATGTATGACTAAAATAGTGTGTGCGGTTTGTTGCAGCTCCACAAAGGCTGACAATAGGTACCCCTGGTGTTTTTACTAAATTTGACATATATCTCACCTGTGCATCTTCACCAAAGAATCTGTATTTATATCCGCATTCAACAAATAAGACAGAATGTGGGTATTGTTCCTTGATTTCCATAAATTGTACTTCAAGTGGTGTATACTTTGATTTGCTCCGTGAAGCCTTCACACTACATGTACCCTCTATTTTCCCTCTACTTTTGGATTCTACTCCAAATATGCCTTTGACCTTGGCTTTCATAGGTTGATCTTGTATCTCCATATCATCTTGGCTATCAGATTGTGCATCATCATTTCCACTGTTGCCATTGGATGTGGAAGTTCTTCTATTTAAGGAAACACGCTTAGATTCAGCAGAACTTGCTGCAGTAGATCTTTGTCTAATTGTTTGGTTAGATGTTTTCTCCAGTTCAGAAGTATTACCACTACTTGCAGAAAAGCCTCCTAGTTTGGACAGAGTATCACTAGATATACTTACTTTACTTGAAGTTGAAGGAGTACCTACGAACAAAGTAAATAACATAATGTATGTGTAACATAAAACTGATTAAAATAACATTATGTGCAACATCAAATTGAGAAATCCTGTTTTTCTCCAACTAGTAATCACTTGTGTACAGACAAATATCCCTTTGGGAGAAAGAGATATATTAAAGTATTTTGCCACAGCCATCACCTTTTAACAGTACTTTACCTGAAGATGGTTTTTAATCTGATAGAGAAAAACACCTGATTTACTCTATTTACCACGGTTTTCAATCTCTGTTATATTCTACAATATTATACTACCTAGGTTGTTTCATGTAGATCACAGAAAATCAAGACCACTACAACAAATGGAGCTACTACTATACGTAAAGGCAGCAGTACTTAATTTCTAAGTTTTTCATGACCTGACCAACCCTATATCTCTTTAATCTGGTGAAGAAAAATTGACCTCTACGGCAGAGTTAGAAAAATATCACAACATCACTGATTGTCACCCTATGAACATGTACCTGAGCATTAATAATCATTTATTGCTGAATTTTAATGAAACACATGGCTTCAATTATAACTGCTATTTCTAAGTCATTCAGACTGTTAAAGTATGATTATGAATTCAACGTATCACAAACAGATACTCACTTACTTTATGTTATTACTGTTTTTAATTTTCAACTGACGGACTGACCTACATTGTGTATCAGTTTTAAGGTGTTATGACTGCTTGACCATCGTTAAGGTGTTACGACGGTGTTTGTTGTTAAATTTCACCAATAATAATTTAGTCTAGCTAAAAGCATAATTTTGACAAATTTTTGTATAATGTCATACCTTCCAATCCCTGGTTCACCTTGGCAGGAGGGGGACTATCCTTTTCTAATTTAGCTTTCTTGCTTACTGGTGTCTGACTATCATCATTACTGCTTCTCTTCCTGAATGGTGAGTGAACTTTGACCTGAAAGGATACCACAATGGGAAGACAATGCATTATTTATATACAATATACATGTACCTCAAAGACAGTGGGTGAGTTCAGAATAAAAGCTGTTTGCAATCTGTTAGCTAGATTGTCCATGGTGCTGAATATGTGACTGCGCTAGCTCTTGTCTACTATGAGAGTAAGCATAGTCACAGATTAGCGCCATGGATAGTTAACGGATTGCAAACTGCTTTTATTCTGAACTCACCCATTGGACACACAAATAACATGCCTATACCTAATATCAATGTAATTTTTATTATCTTTTGATTTTCCATGCACAACAAACCTATATTCTGGAAACTAATAGATAAGGCAAATTACACAGTTCTGTAAATAATTTTTTTTTAAAATTACAGTTCTACACACATGTCATATTCAACTGTAATGTAATAATAAAGTAACAGCACTAATGGAACACAGTTTTAATATAAGTGCCTTTAAAAAGAAAATGACACTATACTGTATACAATTCCATTGGATAATTATTACCCCTGCCACAAACCTATAGTATATTGGTACAGTAGCTGTTAAACAATCCCAGGTATACATTGTCCTCGACTCCCTGGGGATCATACAATCCCTGCAACCTCTGTAAGCTTACAGAATTAAATCCTTCATATGGTAACTTCTGTCCTACCAGGACCCCATTATGATAATAAAGTTTTAACCATGTAATGACTTGGTTTCTGTAAACTCTACATAGTACACCCTAAATATAGGGTGTCAGGCTACAATATTGTTGAGATTTATTGACTACTACATGTATGTATGTAAAAATATCAAATGAATAAGTACATGGCATAAATGATTTAATAAACGTGTTATTACAAATACATATGTATCACTCATTACCAGTGTGATATACTGCATACAAATATTTGTCCAATTGTCCAGCTTCACAAATATTTCACTACAATATCGTTCGTTGTGACAGTGCATGACATGTGTAACCCATAGTATGTTCAGAATGTCAACAACAACAAAATCATCGATAATAATTATATACAGCCAAATAATAGAAACATAGATTTTTTTAAAAAAACCTTTCGCATGCCATGGCAGTCCCAAGTTTCATACCCTGCAAATTTCAGGTCACAAGTGTCTATACACGACTCACCGTTTTGATGTGCCTTTCTGGACTCTGAGTGCCGGACGACGATGTTTTGGCATCTATGTTATTTTCTTGCCCCGCCGTACTCTCTTTCTTCTGCGAGGTACACGGACTGAAGAATCTCGACAAAGTAACTTGTGTTTTGGTGTCAGAGGCAGAGGAGGCCGGCGAACTGGTATCACCGGAGCTTTTACGAAGCTTTCCTAAATTAGGCTTCGGCATACTCGAATTCTTGTGCCACACACTTTAAACAGGTTATCCGACTGGCTGAGGCTAAATGTACAATGTAGTGATTCAAAGGGGACGGCCATATACAGCCATGTTACATCAGGACCTGAAATCACCTTTGATTTAGCGCGCCATCTTGACATGCCAAGTGTCTAATTAACAGGAAGTTGGGGCGTTCGAGCCTCTTAAGTTTACCGAAAAATGCAATTTCTCTCAGTGAAAACCAGGTGAAAACCAAGGGGACCACTCTAAATCATGTAAATGGGTGATGTTACTCCTCTTCAAGTGCAGCCAACGGGAAAATTTGTGATTTTCAATAATTATATGTTTTTCAAACCCAAAATAATGTTATTACTAGAATAGCCCCCCCCCCTCCTCCAATAAAATAAAGTAAAGGAGGGTGTTAATACCGTAATACTAATAGCTGTTCGTATGGTATAGTCTTAGTATATTTTATGTGACATGAAATAATGTAAAAAAAAAACACAAAAAAAAAACATTATATAGAGTCAAAAACAACAAACAGAAAACAATAGATAATTATAGATTTATATAAAACACTATAGTGTTGAATACAAAGATAATAATGAATTAGAGAATTTTCCAAAGCTATTTATGATGTTCGTAGATTATAACATTCACTGGCACTGGTGGTGAAAGATATCTACCCCTTCATCCCTAGCCCTCCCAGTAGGTTTCAACTTGCCCGCCAGCCCCACTGCCCACCCAATATTGAGAATTATTTACCCACTCCCCACCCGATCAATTCATTTTGACGTACTGGTTGGCAATGTGCGCCCCTCCGCCCACAATTCCAAGTATTCTCCTCCCACTCTATTAATATAAAATCGAGATTTCCCCAACGCAAATTATTCCCTGTTTTCTCTCCTATGCCTTCCTCTACCGTTGGAAACCCACTTAAGAATTGCGTAAGAACATAATTATATTTTTGCAAGAACAGCTTCGTTGACGGCACCTGCTGGCTCTTAGATCAGCATTCACCAAGAATTAACGCCAGTATTTCTTTATTTCGATCCATGGTCACCAGACATTAACGCAATTTAAATTCAACGTATAGAGTCACCGATTTCAATCTGACAATATTGGTGAATATTGCATGTGTTACGTTGACAGACTAATTTTGTGACCGGTCCCGACCGATTCGACTCTTGGCACCTCTCCATTGCGGCACCCTAGACTTGTTTTCTGCGGGGTTTTTGGGGGGTGTTTTTGACTCTGTATTTTAACTTTTCACCCGAATAGTCGAATAGTCACCGGTGAACACTAAATGGGAGAGCACTATTAACTGTGAAATTTGTTTAAAAGTTGACCACATTTTCCTCCACAAAATTTGAAATTAAACATGACAAATTTTAACAAAATGTAAAGATTATGCAACAAAAAAATCTCCCAAGGGACTTTTGCCAGTCTAATTACAACCAGTGTAGTAGATACTCCGACCACTGACAAGGCTGAGCAAGGGGTATTTTCGTACTTCGTAATCGGGCCATTTTATTTTTCAAACAAATGTATTTCATCTGTGTCGGCGTACTGCGTGTATATATATATATATATATATATATATATATATATATATATATATATATATATATATATATATATATATATATATATATATATAGTTTTGGTAGTACTGGAACTCTTTCTTGGGTGTAACTCGGAGTTTCACGCATATTGCGATCATCAGACACTATATATATATATATATATATATATATATATATATATATATATATATATATATATATATATAGTTTTGGTAGTACTGGAACTCTTTCTTGGTTACAACCAAGAAAGAGTTCCAGTACTACCAAAACTATTGCGCTCTGCCACTGCGGTATAGAGCACTGTCTTAGCAGATTGATACTCACCGAGTTTTATATATATATATATATATATATATATATATATATATATATATATATATATATATATATATATATATATATATATATATATATATTTCTATATAATCTATATTATATACCATCCATACGTAGAGACACTACATATAATGTGATATCACATGTACATAAGCCTTCAGCCCGGTCACAATGTAAACCAGAGTAACAAAATTTGGAATGTTGTGAATGATCTTTTGGGTAAGAAATACGTTCCTGATAACTTGCCAGAAAATTTAAATATTGATGTAAATGGTACTGGACGTGTTGTGTCAGACCCAGCTGAGGTAGTTCAGAGTTTCAATGATTTTTTTGTTCAAGTTGGTGAAAAGTTGGCAAACGATATTCCACATGCATCTTGTGATTATAGGGATTATCTTGATTTATCTTTACCACACTCCTTTTTTCTTCAACCAGTTACTGTCTTTGAGGTAACCAGACTTTTAGCCAATTTAGATTGCAAAAAAGCTAGCGGATGGGATAATCTACCCCCAAGGCTCCTTATCGACGCAGCTGATGTCATATCAAAGCCATAGGCCCACATTATAAATATTTCGTTTTCAATTGGTGTATTTCCCACAGCCCTAAAAATTGCAAAAGTTACGCCTATCTTCAAAAAAGGAGATAGGGAAATAGTTGGAAACTATAGACCGATATCAATTCTGCCCTTGTTTAACAAGGTTTTTGAAAAAGCTATAAATAAACAAATTACTTCCTACCTTGATAATTTCGATATTTTGTACAAGCACCAGTACGGCTTTAGAAAAAAAACATAGTACCAACCTGACCCTGATCAAAAATCCACAATTTGTCATGGTGTACCTCAAGGCTCAGTTCTGGGTCCCACTTTATTTCTTATCTATATAAATGATCTATAAAAGTCTTCAACATTCTTTGATTTTTCGACTGTTCGCAGACGATTCCAATCTTTTCCATTCTTTTTCTAATCCATATCACATTGATCTTACTACAGTATCAAATCATTTACATGATGTTCAACTCTGGTGTGCTAGCAATAAATTAACCATAAATAGAAATAAAACTAATTTTATTATCTTTAGGAGTCGACAACAAAAAATAGATGTAACTAGTTCTATTGTCATTCGTGGCGATCAAATCAAAGAGGTGGATGTTGTTTCGTTTGTTGGAATTTCATTAGATAAACACCTCACCAGCTGGTCTGACCATATTGACAGAATAAATATACTCACAAGGAAGAAATATGGAATTCTGTATAGACTAAGACACATTTTACCACTAAGTATTTTAATACTTTTGTACAATGCCTTTATACTTCCCCATATTTCTTACGGCCTAGAGGTTTGGGGCAGTACTTACCCAATATATCTGAATTGCATTCTAACTGCTCAAAAAATGATTGTTCGCACGATGCTGTTCAAATCTCACATGGAACACTCGGCTCCTTTATTTATACAGCTAAATATTCTAGATATTTACAAGCTTCACAAACTCTTAATAGGTTCTTTTATTTACAGCCTGGTTCACTTAAACTCACCACATATCTTGTCCGATTATTTTAGTGACAAAAAACATGAATATGACTCGAGACTCTGCCATCGTCAAAATCTTTACCCGTACCATGCGAGAACAAATACTGGTCAGTTTGCTATTTCATTCGTAGGTGCAAAAATTTGGAATGATATTCCTATTCAAATCAGATCGAAAAATTCCCAACATATTTTTAGGAAATCTCTGAAACAATATTTAGAAGAGCAGTACAGGTGATTGAATTGTAAACTTACAGATGTATAGACTTTTCGTTTATTGTATTAGACTTTTTCATGTAGTAAAAATTATTTTTGTGTGTATATGTATATGTATATGTATATGTATATGTATATGTATATGTATATGTATATGTATATGTATATGTATATGTATATGTATATGTATATGTATATGTATATGTATATGTATATGTATATGTATATGTATATGTATATGTATATGTATGTGATATATAAATATATATATATATATATATATATATATATATATATATATATATATATATATATATATATATATATATATATTTTTTTTTTTTTTTCTCTCTCTCCCAGTTATGTTTTCAGTCATCTTAATGACTGAACCCTCTTATTGTTATCATTCGCAATGTACAATGTCGGGGATCAGGCTAGACTAGCTGTAAGCTATTTCTTGACTCCCCATTTACCCTTCTCTCTTTTGTTTTTTTGTTACCATTATTTTGTAATCATTTTATACACTTGGGTAAATAAACCACATATTTATTTACTTCCCGTGTGGTGTTTGTATGGATAAGTATAATTTATATAGAAACACAATATTAAAACATTTTAATAGTACACTAAAATGGCTCAACCGCCCCCCACCCCCAAACTAAGAAGAGTTTATTTTTATCCTACATGAACTATTGGTCTCGAACCCGTCAACGAAAGAATTTTTGTTTCTATCACTCATGGCATGAGAGGGAATAAAACTTGAAAAAAAAAGAGAAAGAATATTTCACAATCCTCAATATATTACACATCTCTAAGTGTCAATAGAACAATTTTCTCACTACATAGTGGCATTAAATTCATCGTACTACATGCTACTACACACTGGTTTTGCTATCTGAAACAATTTTAAATTTTGGCCAATTACAATACAACCAATTAAGATAAGGGTGTGGCGAGGATGGATGGGTGTGGGTACTGAGGCCTAACTAAACGATTTTAATTTTTTATCCTACATTGAATTATTGATATCGTCCCTAAGGTCTTCTCTAACAAAATATACGGGTGAATTTCCAAAAGTACATTAAATTGCAAGTATAATATTGAAACAAGCCTAGTAGTAACGTTCGTGGCGTCGTGCGCCACCAGCGGTAAAAAAATTGTAACCATTGCATCGCCATTTTGCACTTTTTTCTAGTTTCGTCCCCTACCCTTTATTTAATTTGTTTTCTTTTTAAATGCAAACTAGCCATGAAATGCCATTCAAGATAGCCAGTCAACTGTTGCTTACACTATTTAGATGTAGTTGTCAACACCATTTGACTTAAACTGCCAATATATTACATTCTACGCAAAACAACAATTGCAGCTGTTTTCCGTCCGTCCGTGCCGCGAACTGTTGGAAACTTGTTGCAGGTGAGTGGTATGTTCGCCAGGTGTCTTTTGTTATAAATAGTTTTATTCAACTGTGTCCTTCAAATGCAGATCAAGTCAGCGCACCGTGGTGTGGTGTTACACGTACGTGTAGTGTAGCATCAGTTCAACGGCGTATCGTCTGTCGAGGTGGGGTGTTCGTCTCTGCGCAGACGACCGACGGTTGTCTGAGAATAGCTAGCCGGGGAACGGAGTAATTATTTTGTGACCACTGTCAATGCATGTTATCAATGCCTCGGAAATGAAATGAAATAAAAACTCAAGGTCTCGCTGGGGTGGTTTCGGTAGATAAAAAAACTATTGGATAAAACGGAAACTCCTCAGCTACTGTTATGGCAACAACTCAGTAAGGGCATAAGATTTAAGGGAGCCATAGAATGGAAGAAAAGATGTCCTTAGGCTGAAAATTAGTCAATTTACAAATTAATTCCCAGCGTTGCGGTTGCATTATTTGCACATAAACGCCGCGAAACAACAGTTAGCAAGATGAGTTGAAATTTAATATTACTTTGTGTATACATCATATGCACTAATAGGTCCCCCAAATAAATGTAGATAAATAAATGAATAAAAAAAGAAGAAAGAAAGAGTAGGACTTTGTACTTCAATTGAAGTATCATGCAATTTTAAAGTAATTTTGCTCGGCTATCATCAATAAACAAATAGAATTTAATTAAAAACTATATCTTCTTTAATTTTTAATATGCTTAAAATTACTTGTTTTAATAATTTGTTAATTATAAAAGCAATTTTGCTCAGTTATCAGCTGCAGCAACAAACAAATATGATTGAATTAAAACTATATCCATGAATTTTATATCAGTTTAAAAAAAATAGTACACACATGTGGATAGTGTTGAAAGAATGCTACCTTTTGCTGTTTCCATGGAAATAACAGTTGATTATGCAAGAGTTCCTATTCAAGCATGAACCTTTCATTGAAAGAGAATTGGTCTATTGATACACATTATATCTAGATAATTGATAGATACAATAATATGTAAATCTCATACCAAGAGAGGACCTGACATTTAACAACCAATATGATTGTGATTCACTTCAGCACAATTTCAACTCATCCCATTTCAATTCGTCCCAATTTCAACTCACCCCAATTTTACTCACTCCAATATTAACTCGTCCCATTTTCAATTCGTCTCAATCCCTTTCAAATCAAAAATACTTAAGTAAGTAATATGCATATTTTTGCAATATGATTTATGTGTTTATGTATGAAAAATGGGAATTCGCCTACATGCAAAATATGTAAACAAGGTATATACATGTAAAGGCCTATTCCATTTGTGGCCATCGTTCATCTTGATTTCCATCTGATCAAAAAGCTTACTAAAACTTTTGTGTTTTCTCAGCCTGGGAGTCAAATGATAAAAGTACAAAGTTTGATTGGATCAATTCCCGGAAGCCTGTGAATACTTGCATTAGGATTTATAGTGTGATGTGGTCATGATTGTGTTTCCGGATTTTTTAGTTATAAAAATTAAAAGACATTACGGTAGAAGTTAAAACATCTTGTGTCCAATATATTGAAATCTCATTTTGATTAAATTATCCCTCCATCGTTTTGGTAAGAAAACCCGGCAGACCTTCGATGTTAACAGATACTGAAAAATAAAACAGAAATAATTGACCAATAATCCAATGCACTGAAATTGGGGTGAGATGAAATTTGGGTGAGTTGACACTGGGGCGAGTTGAAATTGGGGCGACTTGAATGGGACGAGTTGAAATGGAACAACATACTCGGTCACCTAACCGCCTCGATATACCTGTAACTGTTTTTGAAGGCTGAGTTGAACAAGTTCCAACATTTTATTCAGCTCACGCAGTCTATTTTGATTAAGACGAAAGAATTTAAGTACATACCAACATTTGAGAGTGGTATATAATTTCCACATCAATGTGTTTTGAATTGATGTAATAGAATAACAGCTTTAACTCTTATTTGCTAGTCCCAGTCACAGACTTTACTAATCTTGATCTTTGACATTTTATTTGGAGTTACGGTAAGGTGTAGTAAGATTCCTTTGTTTGATGTCTGTCTTTCAATATATTCATTGTAGACTTAGCAGTTTTCTTTTCTTCAATAAGACTCAAGAGAACTATGTTCAGTGTTTGCATTGAATCAAAAAAAGAAAGAAATAAACTAGGCTCATTTTGAAGATGGTAATTGCTCATAAAAAGCGCTTACGTGAATCATCATTTTACGCAAATGGAGGCATTATGTTGTTAATGATGTCTGCGTTTATAGCTGCAATGTAGTTCCTAGCAGAATTTCTTTCTTTTTTTTGTATTCTTTCAATATTGAGTATTGTTTGCTGTGACTCAGGCTTGTGTAAATACATGCAATCTGTGGGTAGGAACTCCTTTGGTTGTTGAAAACAAAACACTGTATTGAAGTGTGAAATCAAATACAGTGTAATCACACCCAGGCTTTGTACCAATGGCATTTGGTGCAATATTGATAGTCTAGGTACATCAGTGGTATTAAAATCTCAGACAATCTGTTGGGTCGGCGATGATTCGATACCATATTAGCATCTAGACTACAGTATTGACGCAATATGTATTGTATGTATGTATATGTATGTACGTATGTATACGTATGTATGTATGTATGTATGTATGTATGTATGTATGTATGTATGTATGTATGTGTGTGTGTGTATGTATGTAGTAATACTATAGTGAAGTTACCTTATTGGAATCTAGTTTTTTGAAGCGACTATGTAGCTTTTGTTCGAATTGCTCAGACGTCATCAGCACAATGATGTTATGCGATTTTGTCAGGTGTACCAAGTGTCAAAGTATAATATGTGATTAACAACACTTTATTTTGATGTCAATTTCTATTCTACTACATATATGTATTGTATGGTTACCAGTATTCTTTAAAAACCCATTTTCACTGCGAATTTTGTAATTTTTATTTGATCAGTCTATGAAAAGTTGTGTCAATTCTCAAAAGAAGGTGTCATAATTACCCTCTTGTCTTAGACAATAGATGACATTTACTATATTGATTCAGTCAACAGAATTTGACCTATAGTTTACTTATTTCGCTGGAGTGACTAAAATGCCTTCTTGTACATGAACACAATATACCAGTCTGTAGTTACTCAAATTTTGTCTTTTGAGAACTAGCTGAATACTATAAATTTGCAAAATTTTCGAGTAGTGAAAATATTTAGGTTTACAGTATAGCTAGTTCCTAGATGATCGAGCAGTGACAAAATAATTACTTATTATATTATAATTGCTGTTGTTCCCTGTGCTATATAGATTCTTGGGTCTAGGTGTTCACAGAAACAATATGACTAATAGCAATCAAATGTAGAAATTATATATTCAAAAATTCACAAAACCAGCATAAGCTGAGTTTATAAGCTTTTTTTTACTCAAGTGAAAATACTTACAAAATTTCTTGTAAACTATTCTAGTATAATATTAATGTCAATGCATATCTTCTATGACATTACAATTATCTTCTGACATTGTTAGGACTGTTGATTGCATAGTACGGAGTTCCTGTACATTTTTTCATATGTGTGATAAATTATGTTTTCAGATCATTTATAAGTTATTATATCTTAATACCAGGTTTCAGTTCAGTCTATTGCAAGTGATGGTTAAGTATATGTCAGTAAGTAGAATACTGTGAGTAACTTTTAATTTGTAGAAAGAAATTTCACCCTAAAAACATATAAACTCAGCTTGTGCCCCTTTAAATTGGGTTCAATACTTTGGACAAATAAATCTGTACAAAAATGACTAACATTGCTCTACTTATTTATTACAAAAACTAATTGAAAAAAAAGAAAACAATATAAAAATACCGGTATGTAGTGAAATTGTCACCTATGACTTGAACTAAATAACACTAAGTGACCCTCTGTATTTTCAGTATATAAGTTGAAGGGTTATGTCACATCAAAGTCTGTAACTCTGGTAATTAGTTTTTCCTTAATTTCCAGTTTGAAATAGTCCAAACTTACTTGTATGCATGCCCCATTTTGCTGTTATGGCCTACTACTAGTATATCATGGGTTTTGCAACCAGTTGATGAATTTGCTTATATCTAAATTTACCTTTCTAAACTTTGCCAATCTCCTGGCTCTTTCGTTATTGCCTATTTTGGATACCTGTGGTCAGAAAAATTAGTAATTTTCTTAAATAGCAATGTGACTAATATTGCTTGTATTTCTAATACTTGTTCTCTTGGCAACAATTACTGTAAGCAGGGAATGCACAATTTTTTTTTTGCCCAGCAACAGCTCATTTCACTCTATGTGAGACTGACCACCAACCACTTTAAACCATTATGGAGTCATGGCCATTTCTTTGTTATACTAGTGGATGGCCATGACATGCAGACACAACTCTCGTGCTTTCTCCATTCAGGATTACCCTTGCCAAACTGATCATCTCAATGAGTTAATTTAGGGTATAGTACATTGTTGTCTGCGTGTCATCACTGGTTCAGCATGTTGTCATGCAACACTGCCTTTAACAAAGTTTATAGAATCGTAGCAATTGCCCGGTAATTTAGACACTTGAGTGTTTAATACAGCGTGGTAGGACTGAATATGACTCCGCTACATGTCAGTGAGCAGACTAAATATGGACTTTATTTATGGTATGTGTAGTGTAGTCTACAGGTGAGTGGTCAAACAGTTCACCTATATCAACAGCAAATTTGAAGAGTTCGCACCAGGTCATAGACATTTAGTACACAAGGCTGTCGTCATGCACATTGTGTATGTGGTCACACTATTTATGATAGATTTGTAGATAGGTTATTTGGGGCCGATTTAACTCTAAAATTCTTTTATATCTTTGACAAACGGATTGACATATCAACTTAGTTGAAGCCTGTAGTGTGTTAAACAGTTCTGTTGTTAGAAAGAAAAGAATGGCATTGTACACGAACACTGTGTACCGCAAATGTTTTTGCTGTGATTTGGAAGCCTTTGGAATAAGTTAAATCTGGTAAAATGGACTGTTTCACGTGCATAGTTATAGTTGTCATGGTAACCCCAATATTAGTGGATCATAGGCCCAAGTATAAGAATTTAGGTTTTTTTATCCTGCTTTGAACTATTGATCTTGCCCCTTACTCACCACTCTGAACAAATCAACATCATTAGACTTTGATATAAATTTTTGATTTAGTTTACTGTATGTATAATGTAAGATGGTAGTACCTGCGTGTACATTTCAGAACTATCATGTTACACTAGGCTAGCATACCAATCCATGTTCTCCACAATCATAACATATTATAGTGACACATATTATATGTGATATGTACATGTAAACAGTAATTGTTGACTCGAGATCCTTCAAAGTTATTGATACAACAGTATTTATGGTTATGATTTATTTATTCATTGAGGCAGTGTTTAATCAGATGACATGCAAAGTAATTTCAAGTTGAGAGAATATTGAATTTATTTCTGTTATTAGCATGCAACTGATTAGGAAATGAAGCTCATGTGTATGGACATTTGATAGCATTCCTTTGTTACCATGAAGTATCATTGCAGACTTATAGGTAATAAAACACCATTCTAGAGAAATTCAACTGCTGACAACAATATGTACAGCTAATGTGTCTCAGCCTATACAAACAAGTGCCCCCAGACATTGGTTTAAGCTTACATATGTGTAATAAAGTCAGTCAGGGTGCACAGCTCCTGGTAATATTTAGGACACTGTGTTTCTAAGTTATAATGGAGTGTTACATGACTTGTAAATTTACTCCGTATGTATGCATTATCAATCTAGACTGAAGGATGTTGATATGTGTAGTAAGTACTGTATAGTTGTCAAGCCTTGCTTCAAGCAGATTTTGCTGTAAGAAGTTGAATGCAAAATCATTCAAAAGTATATACTGTGTTCTTTTCAAGCATAGCCAATGAAGTTGTTAGTGCAAAATGCTGTTCGTACATGATTTTTCATTGGGAGAGGATTTTGTTGTTTTGCAGATTCATGACTCAGCCAGTATTTCTGTGGGCAAAACTTGCATTTCACAGACTGTATGGGCAATTCTCCTGTAAGGAGAGAAATGAAAGAATGAAAGGTACTGACAATACAGCAATTCAATGCTGCATGATGGGAGAGGGTACCGGTAGGGAGTATTCCGATATGGAGAGAGAAAGGGAGATGGACACAGATATTTTTTAGTAGTAGGTATATCGGACATTTGGATCAAGCGACATTTTGTCGGGGGGACCTTTTGTGAAGTGTTGCAGTGGGAAGGCATATATACACAAACAGCTTTCACTTTCCCCTTGAATCAGCAATAAAAACCCAACACTCGGTGTGTCAACATAGTCTATTAACAGTTGTTTTGCTTTTTCAAAAGAGTTCAGAAAATTGACTTGTTGACTACACCTGTGTATTGTTCATCCATACCCCCTCTATTGTTTATCATTCAATTTAGGTAATGTCTGGGTGCACTATGCCAGTGTTGTATTTCGATAAGTTGAACAGCCAGACAAGTTCTTCACAATCATGTAGTTTGTCAATGTATATTAAATCTTTGGCAAATATGGACAAACATTATTTTCATACTTCAAAAAGTTTTCTGATATTTCTGACCTATTGACCACACAGAAGAAAGTATCATGTCACAACATGATTATTGATTTTTTGGGGACATGATTCTGAATGTTATGAAGCAGGCATGTTTATACAAATACTACTAGATTGCTTACTCCCAACAAGAATCATGCTAGATTGTGGTATATACTTGCAATGGGTCACCACAATACGATTTAGCCGTAGGTCGCCAACATCTACATGTATGGTCAGATACACAATTGTCAAGGGAATGGTTTTACAGCTCTCTGGGTATTGTTATTGACAGTCTATTGTTGCACTAACTGTCAGTGTTATTTTAATCCTGTAAGTATTCTGTTTAACAAAAGGTGATCATTTGAACAGAAGTAGGTGAATGAGATTAGATAATCCATAGACCCTACACAGAAAGGGACTCAGTCTCTGGGTCTATGGATAATCACTCACCAAGTACATTTTGTATATATATTTACTGCACATCTCAACACATGGTATGGTGACTATTTGGTACAGTCTAGGAGGAGGGGAAAGAGCTACTCCCGTTTTTGACACTGTATTAGATGCCACTCTTTGTGTATGTTTTCTAGCCCTTTGGTCTAAAATGGGTTTGTTTGGTGTTTTTGAGCTGTGGGTTCTAAAAATGGGGTCCACTCTATACTTGTTTTGATTTTGCTTGGTCTAAAATCCTTTAGGAAGTCATACTGTGTCATTTAATGAAATGTCCTAAAATGTTGTGCCTCCCGAAGGAAAAAAAGTACAAGAGTTAACACTAAATTTTGTAATCCTCTATTATAGAACTACTGCAATTCGGAGATGTTGAATCTTATTAAAACCTGTATGGTCTAAAATGGGGTATTGATTTTTGGTTATTATGGGGTCTGGGGGTTGACAGTATTGGCTACACACGCCTACCAGAGCTGGCCACTGTAACCAACCCAGGAGTTGAGTGTCTTTTTAGGATGTATATCGATGTTTCTCATACTTCTGATGTTCAACTGTAATACCGGTATATATGCCAACACATACACACATGATTCTCCTTGTGTTGTTTTTAATACTAGTTGTCCAAGACTCCAAGGACTGACTTCTCAGATTGTATGAATGTATATGTGTATTTCTGTGATAGTAATATCAAGAACAAAGTGATTTCAGCAATGACTAGGTAATAGTGATGATAGCTCTAATCTATATACCACTGTATTGGTACAAACTGTCATGTTCACTGATTACCACTACATCTGTACCTGCTATCAGAGGTTTAGTTTGGTTGAAAACAAGATAGATAGACTCTCGCAAGTAAATGAATACTATAGGTCAGAGTTGAAATGAGTTTCTTTTCAATTGTAGACATTGGTGTATGACACCTAAGATAACACGGTGAGTTAGTATAGTTGCTATACAATAGCAGTGACCCTATGTGGAATTTTGAACTGGCTCAAAATCAAATCAGAACTAATTTTGGTTCTCCTTTCTTAACGTGCAGTAAAACTGGTTATGTGAAATACTTTGAAACCACCTCAGGAGGGGTGGTTTTGAACTGATTCAAATTAAATCAATTGGAAACTGATGCAAAAGCAAACATGAATTAATTCGAATCCATTGCTGTTTTCTCATGGGGGGGGGGGGGGGGGGGAGAGAAATCACTGATTTAACGTAAACAATTTCATATTGATTCAGGTGAGGACAAGACTAGTGTGTACATGTATGTATCTGAAATATCTGTGAAGGGTCTTTTATACTGGTAAACTACTTGTCATAAGGGTTCAGAAGTCACCATATACATTGTACTTTGAACTAGATACTAAGATAGCCTCCACTGTATCAGTACTGATGGATGGTTACATGTACATGTTGTGATTTTGACATGGTCACCTGTACAGAAATACTAGACCATTTGCAGTTTGTGATACTCTAACCCTATCGCTATCTCCACTTAATTGTGGCATAATGAATGCTGAGACGTGATTGTACATGATTGTGCATTGCATAATCCATCAAACTACATTGTAATATCAAATTTCTGTTGTTTAAAACCATGCCAGGAGAATTTGCATGTTTCCATAATCCATCAAACTACATTCTAATATCAAATATCTGTTGTTTAAAACCATGCCAGGAGAATTTGCATGTTTCCAAAAGTGGAAAGAAGTGATTTCTAAATGACCTATAATGTGAGGGATACAATACCAGGCTTCTTTGCAGTGATGGCTTCTTTGAAATTTGTAGCAATGTAGAATATACCACCTGTGGAGGCATCGATTGTTTAAAAACATTTCACCAGATTGAATAAAGAAAGGGTCAGTCAGGTCATATGAGAAACATAGAATCAAGTAAGGCCACCCTTACTGAACTTTGGCATAGATATAGCATATGTGGTGTAGTTGTGTCCTGATGTCATGCATCTTACTATCAATCATAGTATGGCAGTTTTGGTGTTACTTCATACTACACGTGAGTTTCAACCATGTACGTCCTAGAGACACCTCAAGGGTGAGGCAATGTAGCTATGTATTGCAGTTTGAGAGTAAGTTGAGAATCTTAGAGACAGTTCACAGGTAAGGCTAATATTACATCACACTACCAGGACATGTTAGTTATAGCTTAGAGACAGTCAATGGATAAGGCTATGTAAGTAGATATGTCAATAACTCAGCAAAGCAACAGGTGGTTGTCAAGTGGAAAATTGAGAATTATTTCTTTAGACCTCTTCTCTTGATCCAAAATAAACAGTTAGTTGTAGCACACAATCACCAGAAGTGGAGGACATACACACATACTATGTAAGACTGTGACAAGTGAATTGGGTTTAACAATTCTAACTTCATGTGTGCATGGACATTGTATGTACAGTTGTGTCTACACAGTAATATGATCTACTGATATATGAAGTTCATGATATGAAGGTTTGAGAGCTTTTACATGTCGGTAAATCAACATAGCCTGAGACTGTTCAAACTTCTTCATGTTTCTCCATACAAGAGAATAGCGACTTTATTTGTTGTTTAAAAAGCTGTGTGCGTGTACAGAGTGTCAGGATCCCTTTGTGTAATTTTTCGGCATTGGTATAGTCACTATGGTGTGGATATAAGTACTTGAACACAAATTTGAAAGTGAAGTGTTGCACAATATATTGATCGTTCGAGATACAGAGACTGTACAGGCATGTGGATTCAGTCTTATGACAGGTGTGCTATAAAAGACGAATCCTATCACAGCCCTGTAAATTTCTTGCTATATACAACTCACTTTTTTTCAAGCTATGTATTTCATGAAGGAGGAAGTTTTAAAAGATTTTAATGATGAAAAACACAACATTGCAATATGATATTTATTAATAGTTCATCAAATTTATGCTATGGATTCTTAGCGTGAGTATGGATTTATAAAAATTTGAAATTGTACCGTTTAGTGAATTAATTACAGGGGCTTTTTTTGTATATTCGATGTCATCCCATAATTTTTTATTTTGTTTTTTTACAGATACAGCATCAGTGAAGATGAATACACTGGTAATATATCAGAACATAAAGCAGATCAAGAAATGAAACTTACAGTAACTTCTACATCAGGAACATAAAACCACAAACTATAACTTATAAGCTACAAGAAAAATCAAGAATCCAACTACGAGAAAGTCAAAAGATCAAGAAGTAGAGAAAACAAGACCAATCCTTCTATGCAACAATACTTCTCCACCTTCAGAATCAGCTTAAATTCTGAATTGGAAGCAACATACAAAGACCAAATCTAAAGAAGCAAATTTACGTCAACACTTTTATCTGTAATATTTACTTTGAGTATAGTCAGCTCCAAGGACACAGCAGATAAGATTTAGTTTATTTTGTGTAGAATTGTTTTTTGAAATAACTGTAGTCTCGTCACATTTCAGTGAAAGAAACACTGTTCCGGTATAGTGTATTTCACAGTGTGCTGAGTTTATGAAATCATCATACAGTCTCAGTCACTTTTCATTGCAAGAAACCAGGTTTAGATTATTTTTCAGAGTCTATTGGCTTTCTGAAGTCACTGCAGTGCAGTCACTTTCTGTGGCCAGAAAAGGAGGTGTGTCTGACTGAGTTTATTTTTAAACAGCTGCACTTTTTATAAGTAATTACTCGGCACTCAGAAATATTGATACAAGAAATCAGAGTACTCTAGGGAACACAAACCTGAAAGCAAACAATTAATATCAAATCAAACCGTTCAAGTAGGTTTAGAGTGAAAAATTGAATTAACAATCAAACTATAGAAGGAGATTAAATTAATCTAGACTGTCAGTGGTGTCTATGACAACCATCATCGCTATGGCAACATATAAACTCCCTAGGATTCTAATTTGTAGTTGATCAAATCTATGTCTAAAGTAATTACCATTGCCTACTCAGTTGAAGAGAAATTTTTGGCTAGGTCGTGGACAATTTGTGAAAATATTGCAGTTATTTGATTTAATAAGTACAAACATTGAAAGCATGTCTGTGAAGTCAGTGAAGGGTGCTGAGTCAACATTTTGTGACAGTGAAATCACTGCTCGTAGTGTACACAGACAAGTCTCCATCAGTGATTCTGTGTCTGAGATGGACTGTTTGGAAGACCTGGGTGACAACAACCAGTCTGTCTCAACAACACTTGAAGTCAGCTGTGGCAATAACAACATTAAAGCATGGGAAAGTGACGATAAAGGTGAACTGATTAGCTGGGGTTGTGGCGAGTTCGGCCAGCATGGACACGGTGGTGTAGGTACTGATGGAAATATAGGATTTGACCAAGGACTTCTGAACTGGAAGACACTCTCTGGAACTGAATCTCCTGAAAGTTGCATCAAATTGATTGCATGTGGTGCAAGCCATACTGTTATTGTTACATGTAAGTAGAATATTTACCCACTCTTTAAATAATCATTGCTGGTAGATTCTATCGATTCAGTTTACACTACAATTCAGACACAATACAGACTAGTTTATTGAACAGTAAAACAAAGTTAATGATTACCCTTCTATTATGTGGCCGTTTCAAGGCAACCTAAATGTATTCATTATTAACGTTGCTATATAAACATTATAATCATCTACTGTAAAAATAATATATTTACAATTTGTTGGGCATTTCATTTCCTCAAAGTTGTGATTATATAAACAAGAAATACTGGGAGTGTAAAATTTTCTTTTAATTATTTTCACAGGCGTTTGATAGCCCAGAGACTTGGCTACTTGACTCAGTGTACTGAGTCGTCAACATGGTGAATAGCATAGTCAAGACAAACAGCCAAGTCTCTGAGCTATATCAATGAATAGAAAAACAAGTGGTATAGACAGCAATAGATACAACAGATTTGGATGTTAAGATAGTCAACAAAATATATGTATAACCGTCAATAGATAAACCAGTGGTAGATATGGTGTGAGGAATTTTTCTAAGGGTTTCAGAACTGTACTAGTATAGATACTACCGTACTCGTGGTATCGAATCATCTCTTTACCACAGATCTTGAGATTTGATGCCACAGATAGCACTAGACTACTATTTTGGTAGTTCAGATCTACCCATCATTTTGAAACATCTCTTCACAGATCTTGGGATTTGATACCATGGATAGCACCAACTACTATTTGGTAGTCCGGATGCTACCATACCCGTGGTATTGCATCGTCTCGTTACCACACATCTTGAGATTTGATGTCATGGATAACACTAGATTACTATTTTGGTAGTTGAGATCTACCCATCGTTTCAAATCATCTCTTTACCTCAGATCTTGAGAGTTGATTCCACAGATAGCACTAGACTAGAACTGTACAAGACAGGGGGAAATATGGCAAAGCTAATGAGTTTGTTGAATAAGTAAAGTTCAGTCCAACTACAGAGAATACACACTTAATGGGATGACCAGAACTTGATGAGATGTGTACAGGTTTGATATAAAATGACAAGAACTACAGTGGTTGAAGCGTAGAAGTAAAAACTTTTAAATTCAACTGCACTGAGAGAACGTTCTTGTCATTTTATATCGAACTTGTAAAGCTAACACTTTCGTCTACCATGGTTTTAATGGGGAAACCCTGTTAAACCGGAATCAGTTTTGTCTTTAAATTTGTAAATGAAAATTGCTGCTCACAGAGGTAAAATATTCTTTGGAAGTAAATCCCTAAAAATGTTTACTGACACCTTGTTGACACCATGAGGGGTGTACTACAAATGAGTTATATGATGTGTTAGACATCCCTTAACAAAAATATAGTTGCAGCCCACAGACTTGGCTTGATCATTTCTTTATGAACTTTTGGAGAATGACCAAGGCATGTCCCAAGGCTAATATGGTTGTGAATCTTTAATTTATGTGTTTTTCTTGTTTTTGTTCTGGCTATTTAAAGTTCCCAGTGTGTGTAGCCAGGAAACCCTGTTTTATGCCGAGTAATGAAAATATCATTACTGAGATTTTCCCCTTCCGAATACTAAGAATGTAGAAACCTTAGAGCAAAACACTGGTGTTTATATGAACATTTCACAAAATCTCTTCGTTTTGATACCAAGAATGTCAAAACCATAGTAGGACATAGGTGTTTGAATACAAATTTCATAAGATCCCTCCCTTCAAGGTTCTAAAACCATAGCAATACACAGGTATTTTGTATGGCTTCATCAGTTAATTCACGTAGCTGGTCACAGTTTATTGGCGGTGACAGAACTGTTCTAAATGTGAATACAACATTGAAGAGAACAAACAGAAAAACTAAACAAGCATAAAGTGGTATTGAATACATAGCAAAGTAGGTGTGGATACTAGGAGTGGTATACTTTACTTGTAAAACCTAGCAACCATTTCTACTTTTTGTATTGTTGCCACCATTTGGTGAATCTAGAACAAACTTGAAAGTACACTTATAAGCAGGTAACCAGTTGTCAAGTACACTTCAGACTAATGAGAGTAACACTATTATGGTCAACACAGGTGTAATAAAATGGGATGGTATCTATGTTACCTTGACCGTCTAATTGTTGAAATCACAAGCCAAGGATATCTAAAGTGCCAGTCTCTTTGAACGGCAGCTTTTTTTTTTTTCTGGCTAAATGAGCCATGAAAATTTAAAGTGGTGCAGTCTGAAAATACAGTCTTTTTGGATGTTCAAGTCATTGTACAGAATACTAGTACTCTAAAATAAAGACAAATCCAAAGTCGATACACCATGGTATATACGGTTTAAAGTATGTACAGAATGATAGAATATTGTGTCTTTTGAATGCCTTCAATTCAAAATAGAACACGGCGGTCGAATTATTCCTGCATGCCTATAGTAATGCATGTGTAGCGTGTGGATCAGAAGTTAAAATGTCGACCAAGAAATTGAATAGTCGTCATTTTAATGACAAACCTAGGTGGTAGAAATCTATTACAGGTGTTGAGAATTGAAACTAATATTTCATATGTCTTTTTTTGAATATATTCCAATGTGTTTTGTTGATGTTGTGTTGAACTCTGTGTTTTTGCTACGGTTGGGGAACCCCGGTAACAGAGCGGGGAAAAAGGGGTAAAAATGGCAGTGTTTCCCCAAAGTTACAACTGTTGACATCAGACTGTCAACAATGGAACTTGTAACAAACAGGGAAAGTAAACAAATATTTGGATTAATAACACTTGGCTCAGCATGTTGGAACAGCAGGACTTGTATTACATATTGTGGTTTGATAACAGTTTTATGGCCTCTTTATGTGTACATATTGCAAGGGGAGCTAGAAATTTGTTTGTGTAGGCAAACTGTTATGTAAAGTGGCCATAAAACTGTTCTTATCAAATGATAGAGTGTCTGTACTTCCAATATATGCTAATATGCCAAGTGTTATTAATCCAATTTAGTTGATCACTTTCCTGTTTGTAACAGGTTCTGTTTGTCCACGGTCTGATGTCCGGCAGTTGTACCTACTACTGCCCTTAGCAAAAACACTGTTTGAACAGTGAACACCAAGCTCATAATATTAGCACAGCTACATGTACCACAGAATGATCACCATAGGTGTTGGAGAAAGAGAATCCACTGTCTATGTGAGCACTACTCCTAAAAGAACTTTGACATAGCCGTCTTTGTTCTACCTGTATGTATTCAAAACAAATTGTATGACATATTCACACTTCTACGTCACAGGTCATTTACTTGGCTATACACAGTAATTTAGTGTCATCGCCTTTAACTGGTGTTATTGTATTCACTGAGAGTGTCTGTCAGAAAAAAAAACCCTAGAGAAAATATTACTGCTAAACCAATGTAGAAATGTTCTTCGTCAGGCTAAAACAAACCTGTCATGCTTTAGTTCATATCAAATATTATTATAACCATACACATTGGTTCGAGACAACACCTATGTTTAATATAATGTAGACCTGTATTAAACACAGCCGTGTTTGTAGACCAGTCAGTCGTAAAGGGGGCGTTGTCAATAAGACATAGAATTAGAGACTGCTAACAAGGGATTGTCACCCAGGTCACAGACATACTTATTAAAGATTCCAAGCAGGTATTGAAAATTCCTAAGTCTCCAAAGTCCTTTATTTAGCAAAATCGATTCTAAAGTACGTTCACTTTACTTAGATTTAAAGGCAGCTCAGGATATAGGATCAGTGTATTTCATTCTTGTAATTTATAATGGTGGTGGATTAGGGTAGGTGATTATATTCTGATGTAAGTTGATCTGTGCTACATGTATCTGCAACTTGTTAGGTAGTAACATTGCAGTGAAGTAGGTAAAATCTATCTGAGATCCCCAAAGTATTTTTACAAATGTACCAAGGTTCCCCACAAACCACAAAGGCAAGCAGGAGAAGAGTGAGACTGCGTGCAATTAAAAAACTGGTGCTCTGACATCAGGAAAAGTATAATCAGAGTATGGTTAAGTTTATTAGAGGTGCAGAGGGATGAGTGGAGAACCCCACCCTCACCCCACCCCCTTCTCCATACAAAAAATATTTGGTACAAGTGATGGAAATCTGTGCCAGCTTTTTCACACTTCTCAACTTTGGTACAGGGTTCCCAAACTTTTGCAAAAATGTGCACTAGTGTAGTACCTGATGACCAAGAAAGAGGATTAAGTTATCACTGATAATCTAATCTGCACCTAATCTAACTTCTTACCACAAGATGTACATGTAATTCATACCCAGAGTTTTACAACCAGTAGTTTTGTTTGTGGACATAGCTCTTAATTTGTAAAATAATGTCCCTGTTAGTGTGTATTGTATTAAAATGTCATGCCTTTAGCTCTAAATGTGCATTTTAAGGTAACACTGGAGGCTAGAGATTTATACAAAGTTACAGAGATCTTGTTCTCACACTTCAGGCTAGACTTTTTTTATACACAGTTCAAAGATCGCTTCTCCTTAATCACCAATTTAATCAAAGTGGATGCTGACAGGAAGCCAAAGCAAACACATAAGTAGAATCTGATTGGTATTTTGTCACCAAATAAAGAATAGCCTTGTCACTTTCATTAGTGGATGTCATTGAAGACTACGAAAGTCAAACAAGAACTATTGCTAGAGTAGTGAATAGCTGCAAGGGTGAAAGAGGTATACACATTGAGATGTCAGTACTTCTTGTCAACAAACTTAGCTTGGGGTCGTAATAAATCTGTTATTGAAAACTTGACTGTGCTGTGATCGATCAGTAGATACGACAAAGGAGATGAAATGTATAGAGCATGGTGAAAGTGAAAGAAAAGCTTAGCTTGGAGACTTAATAATATTCTATTATAAACTTATCGGTGTGATCAATCAATGAACATGACAAAGAACATGAAAATCTAATAGACCACAGTAATTGAATGAAAAACGTAGCTTTGAGTCTTAATAAATCTGTTGTAATTGGCATGATCAATCAGTCAATATGACAACACCAAATCTATAGACCACAGTCAGTTGAATGAAACTCAATTTTAAAAAACCATATATTAAACCCAGAAAACATTCAACAGAAAAACTATCCATGATTATTGTATTCAGAGTTAAAAGGATCGATGGATGATGGTATTACACATCGTAAAATGAGACAGGTTTTGCATATTATATTGTCATTGTTCTGAAGACCAGGATAGTTTGAAAGCTCAATGTTGAATTGCTTGTCTGTCATAACTTATGTCATGTATTTCAATTTGATATCACACATGTTAATATTGCAATTTCAATATCGGTAAAAACAAAAATTGAAAAAAGTTGAGGTACATGTATGTCCCAAGCTGTAGAAAAAATATATATGGACGTTCAGTCTAATGTTAAAGTGGCCACATGGATAAGGATTTGGTATTTATTTTGGATTTTTAATTTTAAAAAGTTTTATTATGGCTTCCTACTTGAAAAATAAATGTTAAATAATATTGAGTAAGTCTGTTTGTAACTCAATATATTGCAAAAAGATATGAAGTGTGTACTAAGAAGTTTTGTTATTGTACGTACAATTACAAAATTTGACACATTTATTAATATTCTGCATTCTATGGAGTTGCAAACAAGGACTTGGCATACGTTGTGTTACATTTATTTTTCAAGTAGGAAGACGTGATAAAATTGTTTTATAAATTAAAAATTCATCAATACTCAATCCTCATACATATGGCCATTTTCACAACAAACAAGCAAAAAGTGAATTTTGAGAGTTTCTCTTTATCTTCAACCGGAAAGGTACTGAACTATATATCATCCTTCACTAGCTCTGTTCCTCTGGAGTTGAATTTTAATTTGGAAGATTTCTGAGTCAAGTCTGCTCTTTCTCCCCATGTGTATAATTCTGTAGATACAATCCAAATTACTTGACGTACACAATATAAATGGCTCACACTACTTTGGATCAAGAAAGATTCATGCTGTTGACGCAAGGGATGTGAAGAGAATGAGTTATAGCATTGGCGTAAAGTGTACAGTAGTTTATGTAGTTACCAGTGCGTAGTCTTAAGTACTTCTGTAGGCTGATGTACTGCTGTCTCCTTTCTCTCTTTGTGTGTGTTTGCCATTTACACCTTTCAAGAAACATTGCAGGAGATTACTTCTTACATGTAACACCCTCTCAGAGTCTTAAACAGTGTAATATATTGATACCATTCATTGATACAACACAAAAAAAATAGACATTGCCCTCCTGCAGCAGCATAAAACATTTTACGGTCAATAAGTGCGTGATTCAAAAGGTGTTCTTTAGTTAACCCATTTTTTTTTTTCTTTTTTTTTTCTTTCTTACAGATGATAATGAGATTTATAGCTGGGGGAATGGCAACAGTGGACAGTAAGTAGGTCTCTCAATGTCTTCTTTCAAAACAGTAACAAAGATTTCACACCGTAAAGTATTCTACTATAGTGTTCGTAGTCTGTGCTTTTGGAGACAGAAGCAGTACAGCTTTGAGAAAGGCAAATGATATATTTTGTCTGTCTTCACGCTCAGATTCAGTGATTTTATTGTATTGATACTGTGTTGTGAATAGATTGTGGAGATGGACTGTGCAGTGTGATGGCAAAAGTTTTTTTTGTTAAAATGAAACATGGTCCCCTTTATTTAAAGTGACTATGTGGATGAGGATTTCGTAATTATTTTGGCGTCTTACTTGAAAAATGAATGTGTAGACCAAGTGTGTGTTTGTAACTCAATACATTGCTAATAGTACATCAATAACAAACATTTTATATATTGAAATGTATTAATCTTCTGCAATTTATTGAGTGACGAACAAGGACTTGGTCAACGTTGTTTCACATTTATTTTTCAAGTAGGAAGCAATGATAAAATTGTTTTATAAATTAAAAATCCAAAATAAATACGCCAATCCTCACCCATATGGCCACTTTAAAGACCTAGGTGGGTTATTTTGTTGCTTGCGGTCCAAGTAGAATATGGTCAGATTGATACTGGTCATCATTAAATGTATAACTGTCATTGTACTGTGCAGTATGATAATTTCTGTACCCCCCCCCCCCCCCCCCCCAAAATCAGGCATCAAGTGATAACTATTTCTAAAGACATTTATTACATTGCACATGAGTTTTGTAAAGACTACTGGGTACCAAGGAATGTCCAGACGTAAAGAATTGTTTATATATACTCAAGTTGAGTAACAAAGTCACAAAGCCATTTGTTTAAAGGTAAATGTTACACTTTAATAGTGATAGAATTGATTGTTATTGGTAAACCAAGCCTATCAGTATCTACTTTGTGTATGTCCTTGGAGGATTTCACCTCCCGGGATGTACTATTAGTGATATAGCCATATATCCCTAAATGAGTTCCTGGGCTAAGTTGACGTTAAGGATTCCATAGCATGTGTCCATTCTGATCAAAGCAGCAGCAATCACCCGGAACAAAACAAAACGACACAAAAGAATGGAAATAGAGGTAAATAAAGCACCTAGCCACTTTCACCACATCAGATTTTAATCAGATGTATCCAGACAAAATCTTACCACAGGGGTCAGGAGGAATATATTAAAATCGATGCAAAGTTGATAAACTCTGATAAGACAGTGATACCGGTTCGAAATAGGAAAAGACAGTCAGAGGAAACAATAGTTATGATGGTAATATTTGAAACTTTATTTGAAATTTAGAGAAAAATAAGAAAATATTAGAAATCTGGAAAAATCATGATTTTTTTTGTTCCTCTTTACCTCTGTGGTTTCACTTCACTGATCAAATAACTTGTTTTCTGTGCAAGAGTTTACATTAAACTAATAGTGTGTACTCAATGTATCACTAGGGCAATTGTGTGTGTTTTGGAGAGAATCTCAACAGCTGAATAAGTAGAAAGAAAGAGAATATCACTTTAACTTTCGTTTGTGTATATTAACTGTAACTATAACAGGTGTTTGTTGACAAATAACAGCAGTAATGTAATGAACAATTTGCAACTATTGTACAGGAGAACATGAAGTCATCAGCATACAAACTAAAAGTTGGATTAGATACACTGTTTGCTGTATTAAAACAGGGTAAAAGGATAGCTATGTCAACTGAAAAATAATGAGTCTATACATAGAGTTATGTTGGACAGTGTTTTTGCTAGGTTGGGGAACCTTGGTAACAGAAAGGGGGAAATATGGTAAAACTGGCATAGTTTCCCCTATACATTATACCATAATATTGATGGGAAACTTTGGTAAAATGACAGGGGAACGCAGGTACAATTTATTTGATATGTTTATGTTGGTTTCCAAGTTGAGGATAATATGGTCCCCCCCCCATACAACTTTAAGTCGTGTACAGTTATATAACCTGTGTTGTAGACAAGCCTTCTTACAATCGTCAGGTGTTAAAAGTTATGTTAACAATGTCTAGACAAGATATCAAAATAAGCCTGCTTCAAGGCTGTGTGATTATAATAACTAAAGCTGTTCTAGTATGTAACTAGTACCAGTCTTGTACTCAAATATGTTCTCTAATAGTAATAGCCCAGAAACTTGGGTATCTGACTTGACAGATTGACTTGACAGTATAGCCCAGAGACTTGGCTATCTGACTTGACAGATTGACTTGACAGTATAGCCCAGAGACTTGCCTATCTGACATGACATACTTGACAATATACTATAGCCCAGAGATTTGACCAGCTAACTTGACATACTGACTTGGCAGTATAGAATGACATTTTCAAGCCAGATATGTAAACCAAGCAAATTCTGTAAAACTGTATTCAGTTGCTAACTCGGTAGATGTATTATGAAAACAAACTTCTGGTAAGCATTCAAAATAGTAGTAAACAAGCCATGGCTATCAAGAAGTCAAACATTGATAATTTACCAGAGTGTGCCACCCTGATTACAAAAATGTTGGTACTGACTTAGCAGGATCCAGTATATAGCAATTTATTGCCAGCCTGTGGGCTAGTGTTCTTTACCAGTAATTCTCAGGCACCATCAACATTATGGTAAATAGTGCCAACCCTGTGGCTGGCAATAAATTGCGATATTGCCCCTCATTTGCGTATGTTATTAATGTTAAAGTATGACATGCAATACATGGTAACTGTTTATAATCAGGTAACTTGATAACTTTTGCTCATTATATATCATAATACATCACAACACCGGTGATATATTTGAATCAAATCATCTTTATTTAGGGTATATGCATATATAATGTGTATGAAATATTAATCATCAAACTAATCACGTATTTAAAATCAACATGTACATGTTTCTCATATATGTTTTATGGAAGGATTCTCTTCATATGGAAAAATATACAAGCATGTTGGAATTCTCCATCTGTATATGTAATCGCCCTATCTGGTTCATTTAAAGTTTGTCTTCCACTTTTGATTGAGAAACAGACATGGTTTGAACAAATTACTTGTCTTTCTTCAGTGTCTAACTGGATTTGACAGAGTGATCCAAATATGCTGGAGGTGTTGAGTAAAGGTTAGCTTTTATATATGTAAGTTCAGGTGTGAAAGTACTTGTCAGTTATGTACATCTAACTGTCCACCTTCTGTGATAATGTCACTGTAAGTGATGGATAGTTGACTTTGCTGTGCATGGTCTCCAATAGCCCCCCCCCCCCCCCCCTTCGTTCATGTTTTGTATGTTGTGAACATACAGTTTACAACCAAAACAATTGTTTTTTGCATAGTTTTATCCTGCCTGGTGTTCCTCAGAAAGTTATTGATTCATGTTGGCTGAAAGTTTGTCAGATGTCAAGTTTGTGTCATTTGACAATGATTTGTTCTTTGAGTTGGGTCGAGCTTTCAACATTCATTGTGTACACTGTTTTGGACAGTAATTCTGTTTTATTTATGTTATGTATCTCCTGAAATAAAGATGATGCGTGTTATCATTGCAAACTATTCTCTTTCTTTGTTCTTTCTTAGTTAGATAAAGGGGTCCTGTCAATATGAGTCAGAGATGAGTAATAATCAGCCCTTTATATCACAAGTATTTTCTAGCTGAATGAAGAAAAATATTGGGGAATAATATAATTGTACTAGCTTGATTTCAGAAAAAAAATTGGAAAAGTAAAGGCATTTTTAAATTTTGAATTTTGTAAATTTGGGTTTGAACCTTCAGGTTCAGTGTAAAAATTAAGCAATTGTTGACATGTTCAGTGGAACTCTGTAACGTGTAACTTATAAGTTTTTAGACAAAAAGGAATGTCACGTCACTGTGTCCTCACTGGCCTGATCTATGAAATGGGGATGAGTGGTGTGTCTGAGGGTGTCCCATCATCCTTGCAGGATAGTAACTTTCCTATAAATGGTGTATTTGATTAAACTTTGTATGTTTTTTCTTGTCTAACAGATTGGGCTGTGGTGACAGGGAGACCCATACAGAGCCACAACGTGTAAAGCTGTGTGACCGACCAGTCAAGGTTAAAGGTGTAGCATGTGGGAGTAGGCACACAATTGTGTGGCTAGAAAATGGCAAGTGTTACAGCTTTGGTAACAACTACAATGCACAGCTGGGATATGACTTCAAGATCAAAAACTATAAAGAAAACCAGGTAAAATAGTTTTTGTCTTCTTCTTCAATGTTGTGTTCATGTATTATGATTCCAGTTGTCTGGAGTTATTGTAATATATGATGTCATTTGTTTTTAATACTGCACACAGGAGAGGTGTAGTAGCTGTGCTGCAGGGATGTGTACAGGGCTGTTACAAGATATTTTGATAGCATAGTGCAACACTAGTGCTCTGTCATCGGTTACTGTAACAGTGCTGCAGTTATCCCCAGTACAGATCCCATCATATACATGGCTGCTACATACAGGGATGCTTACACTTACAGTCCTGCCACAGTTATGTGAATAGTGCTCCTATACCTCATGAGCTGTTATCCACATCCCAGTAATTTGCTGCAAGAAGGGCTGCTGCAGGGCTGTTTGCTAACGTCTCTGAGTCAACAGTTGGCATTTGTATAATCTCTCAGTTATATGCACCAAAACATCCCTGCAGGGGTTCGAAGATGCATTTGTCCATGTTCTTTCTTCACAGCACATTAGTATTATTTCACCCTCTCTGCTTTACAGCTGAGAGACTGCATAGGTATAACCCAGCAGCAATAAGTTTCTGAGATATTTGTTGTTTACAATTCTGATACCTGTAGTGATTTAGAGCTGAGATTGTCTGATTTAAATCCAGAGAAAAGGATTCAGTTTTGCTTTATTTACAGTGTGTCATGTTTACCTATGCTAAATATATAAGAAGGTATTATACCCCCAAACATTTGTCTTCATTCAGCCTAGGAAAATATGAGTGAACTAAGGGGTCTTGTCACTACAAGTTGCTAGACGAGTATTGATAAACCTTTAGGACCAAGTACTTTCCGGCTGAATGAAATAAAATATTTGGGAATAATATAATTATACATCCGTTTGGTACAGACCTACTTCAACAAAATAAAGTAATCCATACAGTCTCATTGCAGCTGTAAGCGCATAGGATTAAAGCATTCACAGTGCAACCTCTATCCTACCAGGTGCCTAGTGATACGGTTGGGGTTAGTGGGGCACAATTATGATCACAATCTTGCCCATGGACCTTAGCCAGGTAGAAACAATGGCAAGGCTTGAACCAACAACTTACAGATTCCAAACTGATCATTCTTAACCATTTGACCGAATCCTACCATGTTTGTCGAGGTATGGAGGTATTTCAGCTGATCCTTTGTGTACAGTTTCCTCCTTACAAACAGTAGTTCTACCCAGGATATGGATGCAGTTTAGTTCTTTGTATTGTTAGATATTATCATCATAAAATTCACTGATATGTTTGAACATGCATCAGCTATGAGTTTGACAAGATCTTGATTCCGACTTTGAATGTATTACATTCCTTGATTCAACATTTTTAACCCTACACAGAGGATTTGTCAGCAATGTAAAAACTGTGTGTGATAATAGAAGCAAGGTGTGGCTCTTTCTCAGTAACTTCTGTCTGAGCTGTATGTATTCTGAGAAAGATTTAAAATGTACAAAATCTACAGGGAATGAGTGAATACTTTACTCACAATCTTGTCATTACCATCTACATCTCTAACTCTGGAATTAAGTTAATTTCTAACACCTGCTAGGGAATCTAGGAACTATTGCTTAAAAGTGTTTTTTCTTTTTTCTTTTCATACACATCCACTTTTCTACCTTCTTTCACTTGCATGAACTGGTATAACAGATATCCCCACTTTGTCTTGGTGCATGTTGTACAGTGAAAATCATGAAACCTGAAAGAAAACATAGTCTGGCTCGACAAAAATCTGACCGACATTGCTACATTTTATTGTTTGGCCAGACAAATGTCTCAAAGATGATGGTAAATCTTATCATTTGGTGCAGCAAAAAATCTAATTAACAATTCCTCATGTTATTATTTGCCATAAGAATTGTAGTATAATACTATAGTTAGATTTAGTTAATTGAATGTCTTAAAAATATCAGAATGAATACGCCAAAGTTATGTTTACCTTCATGCGTTGTCCTTGTACATTTAATTAACGTTACTGATAACGGCAGCTCACTGTCAGCGCAAAGAAAGTGTAGCTATGTTTAAGATATATGTCGTGCCAGACAATTAAAGAAACAATCTTGGTTAGATTTTTGTCGAACCAAATGATAAAATGTAGTAGTAAGATGTTTCTATTTGTTTGTCCAGCCAGGGAACATTTTGTGTCAGGTTTCGTGATTTTTGTTGTAATTTCTTATGTGTCATTTTCTGAACCATGTCTTTCTTGTCTCCCATGTTTTTTTTTCATGTTGCAGGTGTTGCCACATGTACTGCTGTATCATAAAGATAAGGGCAGATATTTGGATGAGGTATCTAGTACTAAGTAAACATGCCAAATTTAGGGTTGGTTAATTGTAGCTTGGGTAGATCTTGCATCTTGTTTAAAGGCAGAAAAAAAAAAGCAAGCGTAGATGTCTGTTGTCATAACACCAGTCAGTCACTGTATTGGAGATGTTGTGGTATAGAAACTAGATTTGCTAAAATATAACTTAAATCATAATAATTTAGTCAGGATGAGTGACATTTGTGCAATGGAATGACCCAGGAGTCATTCACTTATGGGATTACTGAAAGCTCTGCTGAAAGCTTAACTCCCCCCCCCCCCCCCACACACACGGCCAGACTTGTCTTTTAACCAAAATTGTGTATGGCATCATTTGAACTGTATAGTAGTGAAATAGAATTCCACAATGGCTTCAGGATTTCCATAGATCAAACCACTGTCTCTCTATCCTGTGATAAAGGGATTGAAAATGGACTTTTTTGAGTGTCAAGACGAAGATCTAGATATGTGCATCAAATATGATTGGAAGGCAAAAGTTACTGTCTGTACAAGATTTGAAACTAAATTTTTGGTTTGAGTATAGCAATTCATATAAAATTATGATAGAACTGACTTGACCTTTGACCAAGTAATGTCATTGGTATAGTTCAACACTAGAGGGAGCCATTCACTAGACAGGTCTGTTACAGCAGATATGCTGAATTCATAAAAATTATCCATTCTTGCAAACCACCTAGAGCACATCTTTCTGATGAAAGGAATGAAATACATAAGTGGATACGTTTGGACAGTGTCATAAAAAGGCCTATAGTTTATGATGTCGATATTATCAGATAAATCCAGCAGATATTGCAACGTATCCATTTACAGTGACTGACAACATTAAAGTAAAAACATTAACCCAGTTTAAGCTTTGCCATTTCAGATTTCATAACTCACAGTTTATATGTTAACGTTGTAGCTTTTGCCATCGGGATAAAGTTGTTGTAACGGGTGCATGGTATGGTAGCATTGTGGCTCACTCCTAACAACCTTTCCAAACCTATCCCAAATGATTCCGATGTAGAGTGTGTCCGGATCATTAAACTTAACAGTGGGAATGTAAACTTTATAAAGGGACACACAAGGTTCACTAACCACATAGGTGTTATTTATTAATCTAATTTTATTTTTAAAGGCAACAGGTTAAAGAATCACTATATAAGTGACCCCCTATTCCTCACCAGTTTACCGTTAGTTCAAGTTGCTATGTATTCAGTGCTACAGTACAACAGATTGCCAATGCCTTCACCAGCACTCACATTTGACTGTCGCACAGAATTGATGAAATCACAGAGTACTTTGTAATATACATGTTATGCAAATATTGATGGTTTAATATCAAGGTCTTTTGCTCTGGAGTGCATTCGTTCACGTTACGATTTGATGTACGTGCAAAAAGTGGAGCATCATATTTATAATGCAGTACATTAGTTTTATACCAATAAACCAACCAGCTTTCTTTAGTACAGTGTGCCAAGTTCATTGCTATGTGGTGTAAAATTGTGGCCAAGTACAGCTGGTTGATTCATTGAATATTACATCATTGATTGACAAAGTTGTCTTGTTTTATCGTTACTATACTTTTGATTTGAAGAACATGGCAAATTAAATATGGGTGGTGGTGGTTGCCGCGTTACTGTGGAACAACATAGTAACAACACAGTAAACTGTTTTACTGTAACACTGCATAGGAGCTTGATATCATAAATATATTTTGTAACTTCTTCCTTTTTAGCATTTTTGCTGACAGTCTTGTTCCTATAACATCATTGCCTGAGATGTTAACACTGTTACAAGCAAAACATTGAAAAGAATATCATGTAATGTTAATGTTCCAAAAATATTGTATTTTTTGAGGTGTGATGTTTTAGAAACAAGACTGAAGTCATAATAGCTGTAATGTTAAAATTATGAACTTTTCGTATCTATGCAAAAGTCAACATAGTCTTGAAGGAAAATATATGAATCTTTGTAAATGCTATTTTATGTTGTTTTATCCGTCAAAAAAAAATCTTCATTATCGCCGTGACAACATGTAATCACAACATGTTTGTACAAATTTAAATTTGTATTTAGAACCCTTTTGTGTCGTCATTTTGTTTAGGTCTTTTGTAGTATCTTGAATACCAAATTGATATTCCAATTTCAACGAAAAATATATAAGATGTATGCAAAAAGTTACAGCTAATGTGAGTTTTTAGTAGAGCTTTGATTTTTACTAACAGTTTTCTTATAGCTTGCTATCTAACAGTACATGCTGAGATGACAATACCTGTAGAGTACTGATCTGAGTAAAATAGGTTGAAAATCTAACAGCGGTGTGTTTTGATGCTGATTTGATGTTTGCATGTACTTTTGCATTGCATTGTTACTCAGTGCAGTGATTATCAGTCATGTTGTTTGCTTTGTATGAACAGGACATTGAAAACAAAAAAAGCTGTTCATGTTGTGATGTTGTGAATAGAATGCATGTCTTTGTTTTTGAATTTGAATATTTTATTCAGGACTTTTTATTGTTTGTTTGGGTTGATATGTGGATGGATCAGCAACTGTGAGCAAAAAACAAAAGAAAAACAATTGTCAGATATATAGCTAGAGGGCAGTATTCACTTTTTTGCATGTATCGGTACAATTTTTTTTTTTTTTTACTATTGCCTGTTGGGGGCAGTGTTCAATCATAACGTACACTGTCTGATTCAGTCAGTCTATGTGGTCAGAAGAACAAACAAATCATATTCCAGTAATATAAACCCTCGACTTCCTGGATAACCATGAGATCCATCTGGCTTTAGAAACTCGTATTTATGACAGAGAAATAAAGCTACACAATAACTGAATCTGAAGATGGCCACCACCAGATGCCCTCTCCTTCGGCAGCACATTGTTTAGCCATGAGAATGTAGGCAGCCATAAGCAATTAGAAAATATGGTAGTATTGCAGTCTTATGTTTAATATAGACATTTTTTATGTCTCTAATGGGCCTGTAATCCCCCCGTGTGTGTGTACATGGCACCGTAGAAATACCCCCGATTAGTTAAGTGAATTCAGAATTTGAAACGAGTTCATCTGCAGTCCCTAGAGAGATTGGAATTAGTGGCACAACTGACACAAATCCTTGCTGGAGTTTGGTCTAGCGATTAGCTGGACTAATCCATATCAATTCCTGCCACCAGGGAGTAATTACCAAGTTCCTTATGATCACCACTAAATAGGAAATACCATATTTCATTAACACAGTAATTCAGCAATACTATTCAAAGCAACCATTATTTTCCATAATTATATCTTCAAAACGCCATTTATTTTGATTTCATTTCATTATCCGTCCTTGACTGTGCGCCCCAATTTTCAAAATTGCAAACCAAAATACATACGATCTCATCAAGGAGTTCCCCAGAGATCGATGGCAAGATTTCATATTTTTGTTGCTATTTCCTTATTTCTAGGCAGGATTTAAAATTGCTCAAGACTTTAGGATATCCTGTGTGAACCTGGCCCATATTCTGTTAGGATTTTTGGCACTGCTAATGGGGGTCCCGATGGACTGATTTTGAAAGTTGTACATTATCTGTCGCAAAGTTAAGATTAACCTTTAATAACCTTGGCATTAAAAAAATGGATTGAAATTGTCTACTAAAGTACATTATTCAAATTCAACGACAATGGTTATAGTCAAAATTGGGGCAAGTGACACATAATTTTGTTGAAATAGTACAAGATATGTGGAAAAACATGTTTGTACTCTTCAGCAGTATGGTATTATGGAGATAATATTGATAGGAATCTCGTAAGCTTTTTCCAAGAAATGTCCTTCAAAATGTACATCAATTACACAAATAGAAGCCCCCCTCCCAACTGGGAAAAAATACATCTTCTGTGATTGGGTTGGGAAAAAGAATGTGTTTGACATTTGGTTAGTAATGGACAAGGAAGTGATCAGTTAGGTTTTTTTGTGGGTGGGTGGGTGGGTGGATGGATGGATGGGTGAGTGAGAGTGAGTGAATGAGTCTGTCTCTGTCTGTCTGTCTGTCTGTCTGTCTGTCTGTCTGTAAATGTACGTACATGGATGAATGTATGAATATTGATTATGCAAGGTCACATTGAGTTGTAGTACATTCCCTTAGTTGATACCTTCCCCTAGCAATCTACACACAGTTGTAAATCACAGAGGCTTTTCTAAACTCTTGCAGGTCAAACCTCACTTGTTGCGTCCTCTCCAACACCTCCATGTCAATCAAGTAGCCTGTGGTGAGCGACACTCAATCTTTCTGTTTGACTCCGGGACCGCAGCAGGTTGTGGGTGAGTAAACCAAAGTTTTTACCGCTAATGAAAACCCTGGCAGCCAACTTTTATGAGGTCAAACTCTAGAAATGCAGCTAGATGGAAAATAAATGTATTAGCGCTTTATGATATTTTATAGAAATATAGTGTAGCCTAAAGGCTGTATTAGACTAAGTGATGAGTTGGGAACTGGGTCATGTGAGTAATCTATCGAAGACGGAGACAGGGGAGTTCTTATAAATAGCCTTGAAAAGGTGGTCAGTAAAGGTTAAGTGAGATTCTGAGGCAGTAGTAAAGTTTAAAATGATGATATGACTCGAAGTGACAAACAGTTAAAAAGTGCGTCATAAATTAACACTCCCATAACGGAAGGCAAAGTAGAGAGTGAAAGGAGTCACTGACTCTGTTAAACTGAAGGGTCATGGTCAGGGAGAGAGAGAAAAAAAATGATGCCTAGAGAAATGAACTTAAAAGTTGATAAAGTAGTCTGGTGGATGGTGATGGATAGGGATGTTTTGTCATTAATACCCGCTGTTGGCAACGTAATGGAAGACAGTGATTTGATGTGAGTTGAAAGGAGAAGGGTACTGCTTAATAGTGAAGTATGGTGATAGTGAGAAAAGGAAAGGTTATTTGTAAGTGATGAGTAATTGATGCAGACACCTTGTTTTATCTTCTGTTACAACATGTATGAATTTTAGCAATGAGAAAATACCGGTGTGAAGCTGTCACATTGATGAGTGATCACTTTGATGTCACACCTGTGATCCACACTGACATACCTAACCCACACTGACATGCCATACTATACACACATCAAAGACAGACTGTGGTATATCTTACTACAGACAAACCATACACAGTCCAACATATGACTACAGACAAACCATAGACGGTCCAACATATGACTACAGACACACCATAGACAGTCCAACACATAACTACAGACAAACCATACACAGTCCAACATATGACTACAGACACACCATACACAGTCCAGTATATGACTACAGACAAACCATACGGTCCAACATATGACTACAGACAAACCATACGGTCCAACATATGACTACAGACAAACCATACGGTCCAACATATGACTACAGACAAACCATACACAGTCCAACACATAACTACAGACAAACCATACACAGTCCAACATATGACTACAGACAAACCATAGACAGTCCAACACATAACTACAGACAAACCATACACAGTCCAACACATGACTACAGACAAACCATAGTCCAACATATGACTACAGACAAACCATACACAGTCCAGTATATGACTACAGACAAACTATAGACAGTCCAACACATAACTACAGACAAACCATACACAGTCCAACATATGACTACAGACACACCATACACAGTCCAGTATATGACTACAGACACACCATACGGTCCAACATATGACTACAGACAAACCATACGGTCCAACATATGACTACAGACAAACCATACACAGTCCAGTATATGACTACAGACAAACTATAGACAGTCCAACACATAACTACAGACAAACCATACACAGTCCAACATGTGACTACAGACACACCATACACAGTCCAGTATATGACTACAGACAAACTATACAGTCCAACATATGACTACAGACAAACCATACACAGTCCAGTATATGACTACAGACAAACCATACAGTCCAACATATGACTACAGACAAACCATACGGTCCAACATATGACTACAGACACACCATACACAGTCCAGTATATGACTACAGACAAACCATACGGTCCAGTATATGACTACAGACACACCATACATAGTCCAGTATATGACTACAGACAAACCATACAGTCCAACATATATGACTACAGACAAACCTCATATGGTGTGAAATGTTAGTGACTCCATTTCTTAATTCTTTTAACATTAATACTATCCTTCTAAGTTCTAGACTTCAGTAGTTGTTGTTGTTGTTATCGTGAGTGCTCCCTATACACATGTTTGAGGAGAAAATTAAAACAATGCCCACAATGACAAATTTCTAGAAAGTTCTTGATCTCTTTTATTCAAAGATACCAATGGAATGTCCAAATATTTAGGTGTAGTCTTGTTACATTAAACTAATCAGAAATGCCCCCCTCCCCCTCCCCCACAACACACACACACACACACACACACACATACACACACACACACACACACACACACACACACACACGAGGAGGCAATTAAAAGAGCGCCCATAGTTACAAATATTTCACTTTACCTTCCTTCATGCATGTGTGTGGGAGGGGGAAAGAGCACCTACAATGACAAATAATTCAGTTTTCCTTCCTTCACATATCTATGTGTGGGGAGGGGGGGGGGAGACAATTAAAAGAATATCCACAATGACAAGTAATTCAGTTTTTCTGCCTTCAGAAACATTTGAAAAGATGACTTTTCAACAAACAGCATGAGTAAGTCATTAAGAAAATGATCTCTAACTAATTCTTAGAAGACTGCAAGTCACAAAGTGATGCCCTACCATTGATACAAACTAAGAACACGACTGCTTCACCATCATACAAACTATCATTTCACCCTGGCATACTTCCAAGAATAAAATGATTTCTTTACATTCTCGTTAAAATTATTTCCATACTCAAAAAAGTAACAATATCAACTTGATTAAATAATTTGACGACTTCAGACCAATTGTTGAAATAATTCTTCGTGTCTGCAGGGGTTGTTTTTTATGAGACATTTGAAGTGCTGGAAGCCAGTTTGGATAACAAAAAACTAGCAAAGGATTCCGATTTGAAGTAGAGAGGCAGTTCATTATGGATTAATGCTACAGTGTTCGCAGAAAGCTTTTCTGCATTTATTGAGCATATTAAAAAACATTGGCTGACTTGAAATAATAAGATTATTTATGTTATTAATATTTTAAGACCATACATGTTCTCAAAGCTTCGTAGTAGTCCTAATTGGTACATAATAGACTTAAGAAACATACCATGGGAATTGATCAATCTGACGCAAGCATTCAAAACTAGATGACTGTGAGTAGGTTATTTCAGTATGTGTAAACTGTATAGTGTGAAGGCAGTATTGAAAACTCCAGTAACGGAGAAAGAGAAAGGTGTAAAGATTTCCATACCTTGTATCATCATTTTGACAACAGTGGGGAGAAATCTGGTAAAACCAGCAGAGATTTCAGTATCTGGTGCTATAATTTGGACTGGGTGAAATCTTTCAAAACTTGCTTAGATTTCTTGAACCGTAAATTTGGCTTAGAATCTAACAGAGGGGAGAAATCTGGTAAAACCAGCAGAGATTTCAGTATGTGGTGCTATAATGTTGACCGAGAAATAGGTGGTAGGAGAAATCATTCAAAACTTGCATAGATTTTTATATCTTGAACCATAATTTTGGCTGAGAATCTAAGCAACAGTAGGGAGAAATCTGGTAAAAACAGCAGTGATGTCAATACCTTGTGCTATTATTTTGGCTGGGAATCCTACTAATAGTGGGTGAAATCTTTCAAAACTTGGCATAGATTTCCATATCTTGAACCAAAATGTTTATGAGAACCTCAAGAAAAACCTAGGGCACAGGCAGATTTTATCAACTTTAATACCATGCACCCTTAAATATTAATGGTGTGAATATTTATGTATTATAAAATACAAACATGGGTAGCCGATTGACAAATTACCAATCTAACAAAAAGGAACGAATTTTTTATTCATCTCCTTGTACAAATAATGGAAAGGTTATTATTAGGAAGTGTAGAGGGTAAAAAAAACTACACAAGGTTTAAAAAATAAATCAAACATAGCTGTAGATCTGTTTTACCTCATAAAACTTTCAGAGGACGAAATAAAGAAAACATGTTTGTTTGTTGAAAAGGACCTAAGGGGGACGATATGAACATCCCAACAGCAATATCTTGACTCATAAAAAATATAAGCTTATAACATTGACCGTTGGCAAGTAATCATTTCAAACAAATTTTTGATGGAAATTTCATTACTAAGTCAGTGAAATTGTTGTTATAACTATCAAAAAATGATTAGTGCCTTGAAGGTACGCGTTTTTGGAATATATCAAATACCACACTGCAAGTGTATTTTTATGAAATATTTAGAAGAATCACACACGAAATAGGAGTATAAGTCCATGGTTGAATAGGATGACGAACTCATCATTCCATGACTGTTTATTCATTTCATAGAGAGTATATCTCCAAGAAGAGTCCCCTGTGACATTGGTTGGGAATTATATATTCATCATTTGGGAGCCAGTCCACAATTGGATTTGAGGCTCCAGAAATTACTTTGGTTCGCCCAAATTTGACAAGTTATTTATATTTGTAATTTGCCATGATATACGGCCATTAAATGTTCTCAATTTATTTAAAACATAATGTGTTTTCCGTCATTAATTTGACTTCATAAAACAGGAATTGGTTATGACAATGTATTGAATGGATGTCTCCAAGGAGGCTGCAAATTCAGAGGTGAAAATCACAAAATCTCTCACCTGTGTTAACTTTTTAACATTCGGGTCAGGGCGGTGCCATTTAGTATATACGATTGCAATTAGATATTCATAGCAAAAGAGTTCAAGTTGATCAATGACGTTACCATTTTTCGTGAACTATTGAATAGTTCAGAGTGCACTGAAAGTAAGATCTTTGTACATGATAGTGATTAATTGGTTTTGTACTAGTGATATGAATGAGATGCTATAATGATCACAGTCCTTTGTTCAACAATATTTCACTATGAACTACAATTCTTTGTAAATAGGGGGATGGGGGTCAGGATCGATGGATGAAAAAACAATGATTATAGTCCATAGCGCCATCTATCATGAGTGAACAAGACTGATTGTTTGCAGTCGAAAGCTCTTCTAGCTTATCAAAAGTATGTTCTTTGTATTGGTTAAAATTTTAGTACTCGTAGTCTATGGTCATTGAATATGCAATTATGTGGTATTTGGTATAGTTTCAAGTATTTAAAGTTATCGTGGCTCGTCATCATTCTAAAAAATATGACTAAGTTTGTATGGGGTTTTTGCCATCAATATTAGTTTGAAAATGATACGCATTGCGTTCAATGATTTGATATGCTCGCTAATACGCAATGAAAGTTATATTTCCGAAATACCTGAACAATTCGGGAAATGGCTGATGTCGTAGCGATTATATATCACTTTCTGTTGGATTAGCAAGTTAGGGTGTCTTCTGTTTCTGTTAGCATCATACGCCTACAACAGATAACATGGAATCATGAGACTGAGTACATAAAGACTCCCTGTATCAGTGTACAAACACAAATAGTGCAATCAATGCCAACAAATACCGTATTCATTGAGCCGATATTTTTGAAGCTGGTGAACGCATAATTTTCTACCCTTTCCATATGAATAACATAAGAAGTATGTGTCGGATAAAAAAACGGAAAGCCGTTTTTGAAAGAGAAAAAAAGCAGAGTATATCACCTGGTGATCAAGTCACTATAACTTTAAAGGGAAACGCTGAATCAACTCGTGTAGAAATTATGTAAATGTACTAGGCAACACAACACAAGACAACTCATGAATATTCAATGTTCATGTGTTCCATACTCATGAATATGCAGTGTTCAACCATTCCATATTTATGAGGCTAGCCCCCATGAGACAATGCACGGCTGCTAATAAGAGCTAAGCAATGGACAACCAATAATTTTCACTGTGTAGTTCTCAGAAATCACACACGTAATGTAAGTGAATCATAAAATGATTCTCTACAACCCAAAGTTTACAAAAATGCATCTATTTCCAGGAGTGGAAGAAGTTGAGAAAGCAAGCCATGTGTAGGTCAGGAACTCTGTTATCATCTCAGTGTGTACATTTGAAAGCACGTATTAGTCTAGTATGACTCATAGATGTATCAATGAAACTTTTAAAATCATGAAATAAAATGATATACACTTCACACAACAACACTTCGGTTGGCCTAGCATATTTTTTTAAAAATGAAAATATTTAATTTATTAAAATAGACGTCAATTTTTCTGTTAATTAAGAGAGCCGTCGCAACCCTCGACACCTTCAGAATCCATAAAAAAGTTATACTAATAGAACATTCACACATTTCAATCTGTGATACAATATGTAACCATAAAACAGTTCTGTGTCAAACAGCAGGTTCTGACATTTGTATGTCATCTCAAATGAAAAAGCATAGATCAGACGTGTAGTTCAAGTATATAATGTATAGCTCGATCACTACTATGTCATTCAGTTGTAAATGAATGCAAAATCGTTTTCTAAAATATCAACTCATAAATGCATAATATATCACTTTGATTGTGCTGCGGCTGACTGATCAAACCTCATCAGTCACTTACAAAGTGAAGTTCATATACCTCATAAATTTTATATCATCTACTACAACACTGAACCAATGATCTGCCCTCGGTTAGCTCTGTGTCATGACATCACTTTAGGTGGCAGTTGGAATTAGCCCACGACTATTCTAGCAATTGATGCCATCCCCTCTTCCTATAAAGTCATTTCTTGTTCTCAGGTGCGTTGTTTGATGCTAAATCATGACCATAACAACAAATGCTGCCATCCACTCCTCGCAAATGGTTGTTTGTCATTCGTGGAGGAGTTTGATTTTGCTAGATTTTCTAACAAATGCCTCCTCCCACACAGTTTTTCTTGGTCTCAGGTGTGTTTGAAATGCTAGATCATGACCATTCCAAAAATTGCTGCTATCCCCTCCTCTTACATAGTTGTTTCTTGTTCTTGTATGAGTTTAAGATGCTAGATCATGGCCATTGTAACAAATGTTGATATCCCCTCCAACGTGATTGTTTCTTGTCCCCAGGTGAGTTTGAAATGCTAGATCATAATTATTGTAACAAATGCTACCATCCCAAATGTTAGCTCATGACCATTTTATTGAATATCGCCCTCTCCTTCCACTCAGTTGTTTGTAAGTTTTCCTAGGCAAGTTCAAACCCCTGGGGCGGTACCAGTGGCCAGTGCTGGAAACCCCAGGCCTCATTTTAGACCCACTTTGACCAAAAATCAGTACCCCATTTTAGACCATTACAGGTTTTTAAAAGATGAAAATTTAGACCTAATAAATACACTTTCCTTAGGAGGCAAGGACAGTGGACCACATTTTAGACCAAGTAAAATTGAAAATAATACAAAGTGGACCCCGTTTTAGACTCTTCAACTCAACAAAAACAGACCCAATTTTAGATCAAAGGGCTAGAAAACGCACCCCAAAGGGCAGCACATATACGTATACTCAAATAAGGAGAGAAGCCCCGGGGTTCAAAGTATCAAACAAGACAAATAATGTCATCCCATCCTCTCGCACAGTTGTTTCTTTTTCCTCAGTGAGTTGACAACACTACATGACACTACATATCTGTTCAACAATTATCACACATCGCATATAGTGATTCAGGATGTACGTCAATTGGTCCGCAGTGTCCTGCTGACTTCAGTTGGTATTTTTAATAAGGCATTAGGAGTGTTAAAATCTCTTTATGAATTGAACATTAAGATGAGCAACAAAGATAACAGATCACCCTTATCTAACTCAGTTATAATTAGTAATAAGCAACATGGATAATTACCAACTCTGTAGTCAGTCAAATTAAGTCATATTTATTTTATAAAAACCAGCCCCCATGGACTGAATTTTAATCTGCACGACGGCTGAACTTTTTCTGTAATATCATTTCCATTGAATATTATAGTGTTCAGTGTGAGTGTATGTATGTATATGTGTGTGTGTGTGTGTGTGTATGTATGTATGTATGTATGTATGTATGTATGTATGTATGTATGTGTGTGTGTGTGTGTGTATGTATGTATGTATGTATGTATGTGTGTGTGTGTGTGTGTGTGTGTGTGTGTGTGTGTGTGTGTGTGTGTGTGTGTGTGTGTGTACATGCATGTGTGTATAGGCATGTATGTGTGCATGTATGTACACTTAACTATCAGCTTCAAATCTACACATTTCTCTAAAAAGCCCACTCAGGCATTACCATAGTCTGCAATATAAACAGTTTCGTGCTCAATTCCTGCAGAAAGCAGAAAATACAAGTCCTCATGTTACCAATGTTTGTTCTCCTACGTCGCAGGTTATTCAGTTGATATGCAAACAACAGCTTTATTTTACCCGTGAATAACATTATTGTACAGATATTTGATTGATCGCATCCTAGTTGAATGTCATATCTTAAGATATGTAATTTGACCCACATTACAGGAGAATCTGATAAACTGGAATTGGAAATTTCTTCCATGAGTGATGTGTAGTTTTGATAAGGAGGAGAAAAAACAGTATTTTAGTTAGAATGACTGCGTGGTTGAATTTGACAGCCAGCATTAGTGATTGATCAAAGGTAGATGATTTTAACATTTTTGCATTTTTTGCTGTGAAATATTAGTCTATTCACTGAAAGTTTATGATTTAACGCATTTCAGGAAGTCAGTTCTCAAATTCTTCAAAACTTACACTTTTTTCCTTGTATTTCACGATGGAGACTTGTATTGTGTGTGAAGTCAGCCTAGAGAGCACAAGATTTGCGTTATGTGAAATAAACACAAATTCAACTGTAAATCGAGACATTTTTACTAAAGACTTATTTTTGCTTATTTTGCGTGAAAATAAGAAGTGACTAAACTGCCTTCTTGTACATGAACACAGTGTACCAGTTTGGTAATTAGTCTATGAAAACTTGCTGAAAATTAAAATCGCCAAATATTCTAATAGCGAAAAATATCTAGGTTTACTAAAGATATGGTCTGGAAAGAATTTGTACTCTTTGTGAAACCAATAGTTTCACTTTTGTCACGTCTACCCTTTATACTCTGAATCGATAATATTTCAAGATATTTTTATATACCTTTCCAACATTGGTTAGATTTTTGAATCTCATGTAAACTTCTAGTACTTTTACTTTTGCATAATTTATCTAAATTTATTTTCCTTGTTATGAACAAATGCTCCAATTCATTGGTCGATAATACTCAGTTGTCAATTGTTACATTCCTTTGCCACAACTACTGGACAACATTTTTGCGTCCACACAATTTTAAGTTTGTCTGTATTGTAAAGCATTTAAGGCCAGTGGCCTATTGTTTCTGAATAAACCATAGACTCTCTCACCAGTCCACGGAGCATCTGCTAAAAGGGCTGTTTTGTATGTACCGATATCTGCTGCATAATTGTACTCGAATATCCTTGTACTGTGGGCCCTCATTGACTACATAGGGCTAATCGTTTTTTGACGTGTTTCTGTGATGCTCTGTGCTCGGGAGGACTGGTGAGACCGTCTAAATAAACCATCATTAGTATTATGTCTAGAGAGAGACATTATCTACAACCCACATAGCTCATTTCAACTTTTAGTATTAAGTTAATTACACATATGTAATTAGTGTCTTTTGATAAACAAATTGATGTGCCTACCTTTACGATATATACTTCTCAACCCACCAGACAGTGATTATGTAGGAAATTGCTAAGATCTCAACCCACAAGAAAATAATAAAGAAAATATGTTGTCGATGTCAAGCCGTGAGACTGTAATAGTGATAGAAAATTACTGTGTAGGTTTTTTTTTTTTATGTGGGAGATAATTGCTGACTGGAGAATATTGATTACTTGATGGTATTCTGGTGGGTTGAAAATTAAGCTACATCTCACAATGAGGCATTCCCTTTGCTCTATGATGTCAGGAGTGGAAATGTATGATGTATGTACTTGGATCGATTTAGAGTTTATATGTGAGAAATGAATGTTTATGGACTGTTGGTTCATTATAGGTACAAATGAAATCCCTACTCACAGAATCAAAAATGTTTGAATGAGTTTATATGTTGTTGTTGTTGTTGTTGTTGTTGTTGTTGTTGTTGTTGTTTGTTGTTTGTTTTGTTTTAAATATTCAAAAAAAGTTTTCCTAATTCCACATGTACTCCTAGAAGTACCCACTCACACATGTGGGTATTTTTTTCAATTTTAAAAAATGTATTTTTTTTCCTCAACAGGAAGAATTCTGTTTAATGGCTACAAGCCACTTTGAATATGTGGATGCTGTTCAAAATATACAAAACTGTGTCATAGTGTGTGTGTGTGTGTGTGTGTGTGTATGTGTGTGTGTGTGTGTGTGTGTGTGTATGTGTGTATGTATGTGTGCATGTGTGTATGTGTGCATGTGTATGTATGTGTGCATGTGTGTGTGTGAAAATAAAAATGAAATAAGCTAATATAAGTATATTAGTAAAACAATTTTCTTGACTAAATATTTTGACATGAGTTTAGATACATGCAGAGAGCAATTATCATCTCTTTGTTTTCTTTGCATTATAAATTTAAATTGTTCTTTCTTTTCTATACTATTGAATTCTAAATTAATAGTATAAATTACACTATTTAATAATTTATCTCTTTGCTTTGTATATAGTTTGCAATGTATCAAATGATGGTCTTCCTTTTCTATTGTGTTACAATTTTTACATATTCTTTGTATGTATGTATGTATGTATGTATGTATGTATGTATGTATGTGTGTGTGTGTGTGTATGTATGTATGTATGTATGTATGTATGTATGTATGTACGTACGTACGTACGTACGTACGTACGTACGTACGTACGTACGTACATGTGTGTGTATGTGTGTGTGTGGATGGATGGATGGATGGATGGATGGATGGATGGATGGATGGATGGATGGATAGATAGATAGATGGATGGATGGGTGGGTGGGTGGGATGTGTGTGTATGTATGTATGTATGTATGTATGTATGTATGTATATGTGTGTGTGTGTGTGAGTGTGTGTGTGTGTGTGTGTGTGTGTGTGTGTGTATGTATGTATGTATGTGTGCGTGCATGTGTGTGTGTGTGACTGTACATACATACTTACATATGTATATACTGGTTACAAAGAAAAGACATTTGGCAAAATATTTAGTGACACATTTTCATAAGTCCAGCAGCATATTTCTTATTTGAAAGAAAAGCTATGCGTTATTTTACATTCTAAGCAGTAACTAGCTTCAACAGTAATAGTGGTATAGAAGATTGATTTATTCTCTTCATAACATACAGTGGGGTGCTCAATAAATATTTTAGTCGGATTTTTCTATAAAATCACCTGTTCTTAGGCTGTTAGTTTGACAAACAAATTAAACTCGTTACTTTTTGTTGACCAAGCGTGATGAAGTGACCTTAAATAATACATCAGGTAGACCTTGATTACGTGTTAATTTGACAAAAAAATTGATTTGCTTCCTGTCAACTTATTGGAAATGAAAGCAAACGCTATGTCTGCACAACAGACTACCAGACTGACAACTTAATTAAAATCAGGGGGAAAGGTCATTGCAAGTTCACAACTTTGTCAGATTTGGGATTCAAAATTATCAGTCAAACGAGACACCTACCTTTTTATTGAAATTTTGTATGACTTTTGTTATTTTTGCCATATGACTTGAGCTGACAGAATGCTTTCTGCGAAGACCCATAGGTTATGGGTGATGGCCCAAAAAGGTTCCAAACAAGAAACTGGCAATGTTAGCATACTTTTTAAATGAATGTTTTGGAGCATCCACAATCACATTGAATTCTGCTTGATGAAAGGAAACTTTTAATTGACACATTCACTTTGTTGATTCTTGCCCTCGATGTGACGTCACCACTCAGCAGGATGCACAAGAGCATTGATGAGGATGGCTGAATGACAATGACTCTTACCATTGTTGTTGTGATGATGATGAGACACTGTCATAGCAACAGAGACACATCTCTACATTGATTCTCATTTTGCCTAATTCTGAGATCACCTATGTCTAATAAGATCAGTGCTTAGGTTTCATTGTATGTAGAATTTGTGTACCACCCATAGAGTTGTAGTGACACAAAAGACACTCTCTTTACTGCTTTTCCATCTTTCCTCTTTGAAATGACAAACTAATTTTGCAATATTTTGCTAAATGTGACACTTTCCGTCAGCAGTTCTTGGAGGTCATCGACATTGTCAGCATTACATCAGTGTATGTCATTGACAGTCTTGATGGATCAAAGTATGCTGTCAGAACTGTCTAGGAAGTACTTCTCAACTTTGTTTCCGATGTCGGTATGAGCATTTGAATTAATAATGCAAGAAATTGAAAATCCACACAATGAAAGTATATGAAATGTTCAATGTAAGATATATACTGTAGAACTTAACTAAGAGAAAGAGTCTTTTATGTAGTTTCTTGTCAGATATTCCATTCTATTTATTTCTCCAGTTTCACACACACACACACACACACACACACACACACACACACACACACACACACACACATACACACACACACACATGTGCACACACACTGTCTCTATCTGTCTCTGTCTCTGTCTGTCTGTCTCCTCTCTCTCTTTCTTTCTTTCTTTCTCTCTCTCTCTCTCTCTCTCTCTCTCTCTCTCTCTCTCCCTCTCTCTCTCTCTCTCTCTCTGTCTCTCTTTCTCTGTCTCTGATATTGTTTGTGCATAGGTAGGTTGATGGGTATACAGGCTAGTCCTTGCTGCCTCACGCCTTACCTTTATGACACCATTTAAATAATTACTGAGTGTGATACCCATACAGTATAAATGTCTGTTGTTTCAAATATACATCACAGTTTTTACACTAATTTAGTGTCTCCCCAACTAACCAAGTCTAAACTTGTGACAGCCATTCACGTGAACAATTGCTATGGTTTGTGAATTGACCGCATGTGTTCGTGTATTTATCTCTTTCCTAATATTGGTTAATTAAATTGATTATTCAAACTTTCCTATCTCAGATAAAAATATCTCTCCCAGAAGGTTTAAATTGGTAATGGTCTGGTAACTTCATATACCATGTGCTTGTGTGTCACTATTGGAAATCATACTCATCTGGTATAGTTTATCATGGTCCAAGGAAAACTACTCAAAAAAAAAAGAAAAAAAGAAAAAAAGATGTAGTTTTCTGTGTAAATAAGATGTGAGAATTAGAGCAAGTAAATTGATAACAGAAGGTTGCTTGTATTCTGTAATGAGACAAAGGACATGCTCTGTCTTAGCACATCATGAAATTGTGTGTTGTGCTTGGCTAATCAAGTGTTGTGTGTCTCTGTATCAATATCCATAGCTGTCACACAACAAAGCTACTAGCAGCATGCCTTCAATAAAAGTCAACATTGTTCACTGTACATGTGTCAAAGTGATAAAAAATGCTTCTGTCAAAACGATAAAAAAAATGTTGTTGTTTTTGGTGCAAGTCGCACATAGTAAGTGAGTGATATTAAACACTGACTTTGGGTGCATTGTATTGAATTGCTTTGCAATAGTGGTGTGATGCTTTGGCTGAGTTGGCAGGAACATATACATTGGTTTCACTCTCTATGCTGGAATTACACACTGAAACAGACTAGATATGTGTTCTTCAACGAGTTGTAAAACAAAATATACCATGTGTGGATTAAAATAATTTCAATTTGTGAGGGAGAATATTATGTTTTTATCCTCCAATGCACAGTTTGAAATAATATAGTACATTATACTTTTTATAGATGGATGCCAACAGAATGGCTTAGAAATTATTATATATGTATATACCTTAGATTACTTGCACTGGTGTGTGCATATACTAGTGGTATTTTCACTGTAGTGTGCAATACTGAAAACATTGTAATGCATACTTGCATGCAAATGAGGATGCGATCATTTTCTACACACAAAATCATGTGATCGCAGTTATGATTTTAATTTATAGAAATTTGCCATTTCTGATAAAACTATGTAATAATAACAGAACCCCATGCCACATGAGTTCTAGTGTTGTTACTCAAGGGTGTTTGCACTCATACTTGCTGTGTTTTCTGCTGCACTTTTGCCCGCTACATTCGTGAAAGTACTGGCACAGAGAACACTGCAAGCACTCATGCAAATACCTTGAGTTGAGTATGCCACACATGCACTCATGTGTCATGCAGGCTTCTGTCATATTCATACAACAATATGAATAACAGCTGTTTTTGAATATTCCTCAAAATTGGTTTTATTATTGTAACAAGATGAAATCTAATTTCAATGCATAGATAGTAGTAAAGATTGAAATAAAAGTTTCTATCTTTATCACAGAAGTATATACAATTTGATGATTTTACATGTTGTTGTCGTGGTAGTAGGTCTACCAACCATAATCAGAGTTATTCTGTTCGTCTAGCACTCTGAGGTTAATTGTGTTGATAATTGTACTAGTTTTTGGAGGCATATGGCCTCCTTCTTCACTGAAGTGTAAGAGAGTGAAGTGAAAGTTAGAGTAATATCTATGAAATGATAAAGATAAAATGTAAATAAGGTGTGAAAGTCATTGATAGATGTGAAAATGAAACAAAGCAACCAAGGTAGTAAGAATTTACTTAATTAAAGGCAATGACAGGTGGGGGGGGGCAACAGCCATAAAATATTATTTATGATTGCAATTCTATTCTTTTATCTGATGGAAATCTAGTTTTTGGAAGTGTTTCCCAGTCAGAAATGCTACAAAGAATTATAAAAAATAGATGACTCAGAGGCAGAATTGTGCCTCAATGTACAAGAATTGAAAGACATTCAATATGAACTGACTTCTGTGCTTGTCAATGCCACATTTTGACATTTTTAAAATTGTATGCTGGAAATAAGGAAATTCATCTTCTGTTTATGCTTAAAGCAGACTTAGATCATTGGCTTCAGTTCTGTGATAAAAACTGTATGGCATACTTAGTATAAGTAGGAATGAAAAACTGTGTAAGTTATGGAAAGAAACAAAAACTGTGTGTCGTACATAATTGCAGGAGAGACTCTAAAACTGTGTGTTGTACTTAGCTGTAAGAAAGAATCTAACACTATGTGTCGTATGTAACTGTAAGAAAGAATTTAAAACTGTGTGTTGTACTTAGCAGTAGGAAAGAATCTAAAACTGTGTGTTGTACGTAGCAGTAGGAAAGAATCTAACACTGTGTTGTACTTAGCTGTAGGAAAGAATCTAACATACTGTGTGTTGTACTCACCTGTAGGATAGAATCTAACACTGTTGTACTCAGCTGTAGGAAAGAATCTAACACACTGTGTGTTGTACTCAGCTGTAGGAAAGAATCTAACACACTGTGTGTTGTACTCAGCTGTAGGAAAGAATCTAAAACTATGTGTCGTACTTAGCAGTAGGAAAGAATCTAACACTGTGTTGTACTCAGCTGTAGGAAAGAATCTAAAACTGTGTGTTGTACTTAGCTGTAAGAAAGAATCTAACATTGTGTGTCATTTGTAACTGTAGGAAAGAATCTAACACTGTTGTACTTAGCTGTAGGAAAGAATCTAACACACTGTGTGTTGTACTCAGCTGTAGGAAAGAATCTAACACTGTGTGTTGTACTTAGCTGTAGGAAAGAATCTAAAACTGTGTGTCGTACTTAGCAGTAGGAAAGAATAAAAAGCTGTATGTCGTACTTAGCCGTAGGAAAGAGTCAACAGTATCTCATACTTAGCCGTAGGAAAGAATCAAAGAAAAAGTGAAGTATTAAAGTTTATGAATAGGGTAGTGTCATGGTTTGAAAGGAACAGTGGGAGTTTTATCAAAGGCCAAATTAATACAGTAGGACATCAACCTTAGGATAGTCTATTAAATCATACAGTATTTTAACAAGACTTGTTGTGGTATTTTTATCTATCCATAGATGTAATGCCAATGGGCAGATTGGAGTTGGTAGCCGAGATGAAGTAGTGACTCCCAAACTTGTGGAAGGACTTGACAATATTCAATACATTGCCTGTGGGGCTCATCACAGTATGGCAGTTGATGGTAAAGCACATTTAATATTTTATTGTATATTGTATTGTCTGTATAGTCAGGTGTAGTGATACAAAACTTTTAGTGCAAGATTTGTCGCACTATTTTCTTGTTCTTGATGATGCACCTTCACTGTCAGAAATGCTGAAATCTGAGTCCTCAGAAGATAAACAAATTCATTGTATTTTACAAGAAATGTGAAGTTCGTTTCACACAGTTGAGCAATCAAACATTCATGTGAACGAACGAAAGACAGGATCGTATTGTGTATTGTATTGTAATATGAACATAAATGTCGATAGCAGATGCTAAACTCTACTGGAGATGATAATAGCAGATACTAAACTCTACCAGAGATGTTGATAGTAGATACTAAACTCTACCAGAGATGTTGATAGTAGATACTAAACTCTACCAGAGATGTTGATAGCAGATACTAAACTCTGCCAGAGATGATGATAGCAGATACTAAACTCTACCAGAGATGATGATAGCAGATACTAAACTCTACCAGAGATGTTGATAGCAGATACTAAACTCTACCAGAGATGATGATAGCAGATACTAAACTCTACCAGAGATGATGATAGCAGATACTAAACCCTACCAGAGATGTTGATAGCAGATACTAAACTCTACCAGAGATGATGATAGCAGATACTAAACTCTACCAGAGATGTTGATAGCAGATACTAAACTCTGCCAGAGATGATGATAGCAGATACTAAACTCTTCCAGAGATGATGATAGCAGATACTAAACTCTACCAGAGATGTTGATAGCAGTTACTAAACTCTACCAGAGATGATGATAGCAGATACTAAACTCTACCAGAGATGATGATAGCAGATACTAAACTCTACCAGAGATGATGATAGCAGATACTAAACTCTACCAGAGATGATGATAGCAGATACTAAACTCTACCAGAGATGTTGATAGCAGATACTAAACTCTACCAGAGATGTTGAAAGCAGATAATAAACTCTACCAGAGATGTTGATAGCAGATACTAAACTCTACCAGAGATGATGATAGCAGATACTAAACTCTACCAGAGATGTTGATAGCAGATACTAAACTCTACCAGAGATGTTGAAAGCAGATAATAAACTCTACCAGAGATGTTGATAGCAGATACTAAACTCTACCAGAGATGATGATAGCAGATACTAAACTCTACCAGAGATGATGATAGCAGATACTAAACTCTACCGGAGATGATGATAGCAGATACTAAACTCTACCAGAGATGTTGATAGCAGATACTAAACTCTACCAGAGATGTTGATAGCAGATACTAAACTCTACCAGAGATGTTGATAGCAGTTACTAAACTCTACCAGAGATGTTGACAGCAGATACTAAACTCTACCAGAGATGTTGATAGCAGTTACTAAACTCTACAAGAGATGATGATAGCAGATACTAAACTCTACCAGAGATGATGATAGCAGATACTAAACTCTACCAGGTTTGATGATAGCAGATACTAAACTCTACCAGAGATGATGATAGCAGATACTAAACTCTACCAGGTTTGATGATAGCAGATACTAAACTCTACCAGGTTTGATGATAGCAGATACTAAACTCTACCAGAGATGTTGATAGCAGATACTAAACTCTACCAGAGATGTTGATAGCAGATACTAAACTCTACCAGAGATGTTGATAGCAGATACTAAACTCTACCAGAGATGATGATAGCAGATACTAAACTCTACCAGAGATGTTGATAGCAGATACTAAACTCTACCAGAGATGTTGATAGCAGATACTAAACTCTACCAGAGATGTTGATAGCAGATACTAAACTCTACCAGAGATGTTGATAGCAGATACTAAACTCTACCAGAGATGATGATAGCAGATACTAAACTCTACCAGAGATGTTGATAGCAGATACTAAACTCTACCAGAGATGTTGATAGCAGATACTAAACTCTTCCAGAGATGTTGATAGCAGATACTAAACTCTACCAGGGATGATGTTGATAGCAGATACTAAACTCTACCAGAGATGTTGATAGCAGATACTAAACTCTACCAGAGATGTTGATAGCAGATAATAAACTCTACCAGAGATGTTGATAGCAGATACTAAACTCTACCAGAGATGTTGATAGCAGATACTAAACTCTACCAGAGATGATGATAGCAGAAAATAAACTCTACCAGAGATGTTGATAGCAGATACTAAACTCTACCAGAGATGATGATAGCAGATACTAAACTCTACCAGAGATGTTGATAGCAGATACTAAACTCTACCAGAGATGTTGATAGCAGATACTAAACTCTACCAGGTTTGATGATAGCAGATACTAAACTCTACTAGAGATGATGATAGCAGATACTAAACTCTACCAGAGATGTTGATAGCAGATACTAAACTCTACCAGAGATGTTGATAGCAGATACTAAACTCTACCAGGTTTGATGATAGCAGATACTAAACTCTACTAGAGATGATGATAGCAGATACTAAACTCTACCAGGTTTGATGATAGCAGATACTAAACTCTACCAGGTTTGATGATAGCAGATACTAAACTCTACCAGAGATGATGATAGCAAATTGCCATCTTTAATAGAGTAGTCCTCTTGTATTGTTCTGTTTTGATACCAGACACAGTAACAAAATTACAACCAGGTATCGTTTGAACCATAATTAATACTCAGCCAGATCATGAATTTGAAAAGCTACTCTAGAAGTCCAGAAATTCAACACTTTCAAAGTATCTGGATTTTGAATTCATGGATGTCAAAGTTCCTGAGATGTGGATAACAAAGACAATTTGTTGCTCAGTGTCTATATTTGATATGTGATGAAAACAAAACAAAAGAAGAAACACACACACACACACACACACACACACACACACACACACACACACACACACACACACACACACACACACACAGGTGCAATTCAAGAATATTATGCCATTGTTTCTAGTTGACCATCTAAGACCCTATCCATAAACTATTTATATATATTTTCTACACAAACAATAACACTGCAGAGAGTCAAACTTGATATGTCAGTAATTCCAGGCCATCTCTTGTTGTCAAAAGCTAGATATACTGTATTACACGGAAAAGAAATATGTGCCAAGAAATATGTTTTAAAATATAATCTGCATATTATACAGGAACTGCTGTCTATACTTCTAAAACCAATTCATTCTGTGTTTCATATATCCTCACACACACACATGCCTGCATGGACAATTCGTACCCTGATCAAGTTCCTTCCACCACCCCGTGGCATTCATTAGTGGCAATATTAAATTTCCTTGACTCGGAACACGACTAGTTGTTTACGACTCTCATTTCATACATTCAAAAAAAGGCTTTGACAGAAGGATGACTCAATTTACATCTTCCATTTCAAATTATTAATAAAAGAGTCGTGTCATTGAGAACTGCATCATCTTTTGTAATGAGTTTGTAGCAATCTTGTTACTACTTTGCCCAAGGGGCTATTCTGCTTGTCTCAACCGTTTGACTCACTCACCTCTCAACAAACTGTTTAAGAGGAGAACCCTCTACAGCTCCACATTTTTTTCTTGATCATTTTTAATTTCTACGAATTTATACTGTAATCTTTCTGTTTTCTCAGTTGTATATGGATTATCGTAAGCGTTTGAGTCCTCACTCATCTCGCGTATAACCAAAACCAATAAATGATTCAGTGGTGTAATTTTTTTTTTGCTCTAAATGATGATGTCGTTGAGTCATTTTGATAATATTTCTCAAATTTCTGTCAGAAGCTAACTATATTAGCCTTCAGTAAGTTGTATGATCTATTATATTAATAGCTTTTTGTATAAAACTGAAAATGATTGAAAAAACCCCATAGAGTTATGGTTAGTGCTTCTTTAATAGAGTTATTAATCATAGGACATCATGAACGGGTAAAAAAAGGCCAGGCAATAGATTTGGACAAATATGAGTAGATATTAACATGTTTTGATGATATTGAAATGTGTAGAGAGGATTGCCGATGATATTGAGAGTCTAGAGAGAAGTAACGATGATATTGAGAGTCTAGAGATAACTACTGATGAGATTGAGAGTCTAGAGAGAAGTAACGATGATATTGAGAATCTAGATGGAGCCATCTATGAGATTGAGAATGTATTGGGAATTATCTATGAGATTGAGAGTCTAGCGAGAACTAATGGTGAGATTGAGAGACTAGAGAGAATTACAGATGAGATTGAGAATCTAGTGGGAATTATATATGAGATTGAGAGTCTAAGAGAACTAATGGTGAGATTGAGAGTTTAGAGAGAAGTAACGATGAGATTGAGAATCTAGATGAAGCCATCTATGAGATTGAGAATCTAGTGGGAATTATATATGAGATTGAGAGTCTAGCAAGAACTAATGGTGAGATTGAGAGACTAGAGAGAACTATTCATGAGATTGAGAGACTAGAGAGGATTACTGATGAGATTGAGAATCTAGAGGGAGCTATCTATGAGATTGAGAATCAAGTGGGAATTATCTATGAGATTGAGAGTCTAGAGAGAATTATCTATTAGATTGAGAGTCTAGAGATAACTACCGATGAGATTGAGAGTCTAGAGAGAACTACCGATGAGATTGAGAATCTAGAGAGAACTACCAATGAGATTGAGAATCTAGAGAGAATTATCTGTGAGATTGAGAGTCTAGAGGGAGCTATCTATGAGATTGAGAATCAAGTGGGAATTATCTATGAGATTGAGAATCTAGAGAGAATTATCTATGAGATTGAGAGTCTAGAGAGAATTATCTATTAGATTGAGAGTCTAGAGATAACTACTGATGAGATTGAGAGTCTAGAGAGAACTACCGATGAGATTGAGAATCTAGAGAGAACTACCAATGAGATTGAGAATCTAGAGAGAATTATCTGTGAGATTGAGAGTCTAGAGAGAACTATCTATGAGATTGAGAATCTAGAGAGAACTCCTATCAGATTAAGAATTTAGAAATATATAGAGAAAACTATTGAGCGTGTAGAAATATATAGAGAAAACTGTTGAGAGTTTAGAAATATATAGAGAAAACTGTTGAGCGTGTAGAAATATATAGAGAAAACTGTTGATGAGAATGAGAGTCAAGAGAGCGTTACCAATGAGATTGAGAGTTTGAGAGAATTGTTGATCACATTGAGAATCTAGACAGACTTTATTTTAGTTGTATAAAATATATAGACAGAAGCATAGACAGATTAAGCTGTCACTGTATATGTCTCCCTCAGGCGGTCTGTTTCATTCCAAATAAGTTTGTGAGTGCTGTGTTACTCCTTTGAACCAGAAGACCTGCACTAACAACTCAACATCTTGGCGATTAGCATGAATGAAGTTTAGGTCAACTATCCAGAGTAGATGTCAGTGATGGGGCTTATCTGTCATTATTACAGGCCATAGCAGGAGTTAACTCCAGCTTAATAAACCATTCGACTTAATTGGCAGATATTCATATAGCGGGTTAATTACGTCTTCCCACTTTTAGCTCATGAATCATATCAGGTAAAAAATTACACAAAGTTATGAGAATATCAGTTTTGACCTTCATGACGACAGCAATTGACTCCTCATTTCTGCCTAACTACTCAGTGCCACTGGAGCTGTCAGGTAGTAGAGTTAGGCAAGTTTTGTTATGACAGGCCATCCATTTCATTGACAGCTGCCTGAATACGTAAGTAGAGTTAGGGAGATTTGCCCCTGATTGAATACTGCGCTGTGATCTTACACTGCCCTAGCAATGAAGAAAAACGATGGCTAGTTAGGAAAGCGCTGTGCTTTTTTTCCTAGGGATGTAATTTGTTTTTGTCATCACCAGTGCAATTTGGTCAACCCTTGAGGAGTTTGTAGAGGTTGTTAACAGAAGCCTACGAGTATCGTTAAGAGGTTTTTGATAATTGAATTGTATGTTATGCTTTAACAAAGATGGCAAATTGCTTCCCCTTTTTATACAGAAAGAGAGAGTGGCTGGTGATGAGGACGGATTGATACTACATTGATGTAAAATATTCAATTTAAGTGGCAGGTCCCTTGGGTTCTGGCCTGAGCACAATACATCTAAGGTTTGGGGTGTAGTCCACTAGCCCCCAACCTAAAAGGCCAAGAACTTGACAATCATCACCTTGCAGCTACAATAATTTCACTATTCAAATGCAAATGAACTAATGTTGTTCAATTTATCAGCACAGAGATGGGGCCTATTAACTTGGCAAATTGAAATGATCTCGGAGAAGTATTAAACTTGGCATCGTTCACTCTCATCGATGGCTCAGTTCATATACGCCCGGAGTTTGCATAAATGAGAGCTGTCCATTAACATTGAAATTGGCAAAGCTATCGGATGATCAGTTTCATTTTGTGTCCTAGAATGGGATCTCCACCCTCCAGAAAATGGAATTTTGATCCTGTGCTTGTCTCTAAAATCTTTGCCTGTTTACATTATACTTAGAGTACAAAACTGGTTTGGTGATTAGCATTGAAATTGCTATTGATATAGGATTTAGTTTTACTTGATAATGAGACTCTCTTCTCTCTCTCTCTCTCTCTCTCTCTCTCTCTCTCTCTCTCTCTCTCTCTCTCTCTCTCTCTCTCTCTCTCTCTCTCTCTCTCTCTCTCTCTCTCGTTTTCTAATATTATGTTGGTGTAATATACTTCAAGTATAGCAGTAGTGTTTGTTTGTTACTTTCTTTTTTAGGCTACACAGTATATAAGTGAAGATTTTATTTAAGTATGTTTTTTGGGGGGTTCTGTTCGGGGTCTAGTTGATTTATGGGTAGAGCTGTGGAAATGCACCCTTTTTCTGTGTGTCCAGAGTTTCAACTCATGACAAGAAAATGTTCATTGAAAAGAGCTTTCCTGTTAATGTGGTTGTATGAATTTTATGAAAACAAAGTTTACCAGTACATGATAATGTGATTATTTTCTATTCTGTGGATATCGTTGTTTTAGACTTTGATGTAGTAGCATGAGATTCAGTTAGTTTATAATTTGTATTGCATGCTTTAATTGAAGTAGTATTAATGGAAAAATTCTTATATTGTGTCTGGCTTTTTTAATTTCATATCAGGAAATGGAGAGGTCTATGTATGGGGTCATGCCAAGCCCTGTGGCTCACGAAAACATGATGTCCTAACACCACAAGTCAAACCAATCCCAGGAACACAAATTTACAGAGTTTCCGGTGGTACCTATCACAGCTTAGCCCTATCAGGTAAGACACAAGGATCTGTAGTAGGGGTCTGCTATCAAGTTATCACTGGTATTACTTCTCTGCAGTTAGTTTTTATATGTTTTGTGCATTTGAAATGAACAGATGCTGCGTGCAACTTAATCACAGCTGGCGCAAAACTTAGGACAGATTGAGCATGAGATACAGTCGATATTGCTCTTGGCAATTCCAAATGACCTTACCCATACCCATAAATGCCATTCTTGTGGAAAAAAAATGATCTGATATTTCCTTCAATTACGAGATAAAATAAGTCAATAAGAAAAACCGCTGTGGGCAAAACATTGTGGCGTTTCCATTCCAGTTGAGACGTGCTGTTGGGAATTGAAAAAAAAGTAGCATCAGAGGAAAGAATCAACCCCAAAATCATTGATTACTGTGTTTGATTCAGGGATTGTGGTTTCCCTAGCTATGGTGATCAATGTACGTGACATTGACATAGTAGTGTTTGCCATTTCACTTTCAGAGCACTAATGATGGTGCATCTGTCTGTTCTTTTTTGTGCTCAGAGCCTCTCGTGTCATGATTTATCAAGCCCAATTTCAAAATTATTAACATTACTCATGCCATGACACTCTTCTGCTGTGGTTGGACAAGTACAATGGTTTACTGGTGCACAAGTGTAATATAAGTTCCTCAGTACTGTACCATCTCTAATTTTTAGGATAGAAAGCATTTAAATTTTTTTTTTTTTTTTTTGAAATTTACTGCTTCAGTTACCAGGAGATGTCAACTTGACATGTACTTCAATGTAATGGCCTCCACTAAAAGTGTACATAGTGAAACAGAGAGAAAATATAATATTTTAGGTTTACTAATTATGAACTCTGTTGTTGTTTTTGTTGTTGTTGTTGTTGTTGCTGTTGTTGTTGTTTCGGTATGCAAATTAAAGTACTTAAAATGTAGACGAGTGAAAAAGTATGCTTACATTTGGATAAAAAATTTTCAAATTTTTAAGTCCTAGTTGAGACGTCTGAGGTCGACTTGTGATAAAGTAGACTACTATATAGTTCTGCTATATTTTCACACACTGTCTGTAGACAGGCTAAAGTTTGCTGCTTTGTCTTGCATATATTTTTGTTTACTTTGATATTTATTTAAGATCATAACCTGATTATTAAAGTTGTTAATATTTTCTGTGTATTAAGGTTTTGATGTTGTCAATGATATAGGCACAAAATTTCGGTTTTTAAATGAATGAATAAGTAGTTAAATTTTGTGATTGTAATCTGACATCCATTGTACAAAGATATAGAATTGTCGGATTTCAGTGTGGTGACCCGTGTGTGCTATTGCCTTCAATGTATGATAATGTTAATAGTAGCTAGCACTACCACCATTAAATGTTACATTCCCATGCCCCTTAAAATAACCATACTGGAGCAATATGCTGTTCAGAATTTCAGTCACAAAATTAACATCATAATAACTCTCATTAGTAGATATCAGGGTATTTTATGGTTCCCACGAACTAACTGTCAAACCTTCCCCCCAAAATAGACAAGTGCACCCTCAGAAGCATGTGCACACAATACGCATTCCCACGAGAGTGCTAAATAACCAGGCATATATGTATATCTGTATGATGTAGTTTCACTTTCTCAGCATAAAGACACCCAGCAACAATTTCCTGAGAGTACCCACATTATTATTTGCAAACTAACCATCCTATTCTTTCAACACATGCCACAAGACAAAAGAACTTCTCAAATGTCATTGTACTTAGCGCTGTTTGACAAAAATATAATGGTTGATATGTATTTTCCTCAATGATGCGTAGAGTGATTATTGAGACTGTTGTTCTTATAAGATAACAAACAGATAATATTAAAGTGGCCATATGGATGAGGTTTTTGGTATTCAATATTGATTTTTAATGTTAATAGAAAACAGTTTTATCATGGCTTCTTATGTGAAAATCAATGTGAAACAACATTGACTATTAAAGTCTTGTGTTTGTAACTCAATACATTGCAAAAAAAGCTAAAGAATGTGTAAAAAAAAGTTTATTATTGTATGTACATGCAGTAACAAACATTTTACATAGTCATTTATTAATCTTTTGTAATTTTTTTTTTGAGTTACAAACAAGGTCTTGGCATGTGCTATTTCAGAATGATTTGTCAAGTTGGAAGCCATGATAAAATTGTTTAATAAATAAAAAATCCAAAATAAATACCGAATCCTCATCCATATGGTCACTTTACTAAAAATAATAGTTAGGTTTACATGTATTTATGACCCTCATGGCATGTCGGTTAAAGGGCCAGAGACTGTAACTTTACAGTTTCTGGACTATGGAGCTGTTAATTCTGTTTTATACTGAAATGTGCTTAATCTTATCGTAACTTCTTAAATATGATGAATCATAAGAGTTAAAATGGAAAAGTTCACATTGGAATTTTTGATGTAAAAAATGACAAAATTACATATTTTTTAGGATACCAAAAAAAATTGAAATTTGAAAGAATGACATATAGATTTCCAAGCATCTATGTGCATATGAACTACCTCTATTATCATACTATCATGCTGTGTTGACACCGATTTCATTCTAAATAAATTTTAGTGTTTTGTTTTATTTACCATATTTTGTCCATTGACTTGAGTTGAATGGGACCTTATACAGATTGTACCATTTTAAGGTAGATTGCCCCCCAGGACGAATTTCACTGAAAATCAAATTTCTCAAAATCTTTCAAAAGTTTGCCATGTGGAAGCTAGCTTCTGGTCCTTTTGAAATAATAAAAGAAATTTGTAGTTTCACCATCTTGTTTTCAAGTAAATAAACAATCTTTTATTTATATGTAGAGATAACACAGTATTCGGTGGCCATATTGGATTCTATATATAATTTTTAACATTTTGACCTCTGTTTCAATAATTTGTATGGTGACCCCTAATTTTTTTTCCTTGATTTTCACTGAGAATGGGCTGGCATTTTCTTGAACAAATTATCAGCAAAAAGTTTGAACAGTTTATTTCTAAGGAGCATTTCACATCAACAAAACACATTACCATAAGTATAGCATGTAGCAAACACAGGAGCTGTTCTGCAGATACCCAAATATGAGCATTGACTGTTTTTGACTGGACATTTTTTTGTCAAAATTCTTAGCTACAAGGTTAAAAGACACAACTATATAAATGATAGCTATGAATGACCCTGCTCATATAGCATCATCATAATATAGATGACATGACAACAATATAGAGTCATCATATCGAGTTATTATTAAAAGTTATTAATTCTAGTCATTATGTTAAAAGCTTACTACAGTTCACAAATTATTTTCCCCTCTGAACTATCGCTTGAGTTATGTTTTTAATCAGTTTCAATTAAATTGTTATAGTGCAGGAAGTGCAATTCATCACAAAGCAATAGAACAGTGGTATACAGAGAAAAGTGCGAGAATTAACAAAGGTATAAAAAAAAACGGTTACCCCATTCTATACATTGAGTTTGATCAGCTGACCTATAGTAACTGAAACATATGACATTGGACTCTTTGCTAAAAATGTCATACATCCATCATTTACATTGATTACAGGTGACAATTAAAGTCAAGCCTCAGAAGGATAAAAGGCATTAAATTTTTACCAGAAAAAAAACCCAGATAATGTGAAAATGTCTGAAAATGTTGGTAAATCATTTATTAAAAGCCAAATTTTTCTCTAGTTCACAAAACAAAGGTGATTTGTTATGATTCCAAGCTAATAAAGATACAATTTTTTTTTACTAAAAACATCCTTTTTCCATATTGATTTGTACCAGAGAAATGTTGATATTGTGAATATGTCTTAAAATGTTGGCAAAGTCATTTAAATTGTGGATACTGACTTGAAATGTTCAAATACAGATGCTACAATAGATGAATGGAACTGGAATGTGACGTTTGAGATTTTGGTGTTGTTGTTTTTTTTGTCTTGGTTGATGTATTTATAAGTATAAACCATGAAAATGAAAGAATCCAGGTTTATTATCCACTGGTAAAAGGGGGCACAAGCTGAGTTTGTATGTATTTAGGTGTAGTCTTTGCTGCAAGTCACTCGCAGTATTGTACTTACTGAAGCATACTTAACCATCACTCACTATTGACTGAACTCAGGTATTGAGATGTAACTCATAAACGATTCAATGACATAATTTATCATATGTATAAAAAATATTGAGGACTCCCTACTATGCAATCGAATGTTCTAACGAAACAAGAAGACAATTGTAATGTTATTTTCACTTTCGTAAAAAAGAAAGCTTACAAACTCAACTTGTGTTAAAAGTAGGTTTTGTGTCATTGCTGTGGTAAATGTATAAAGGCAAGCAGACTGTCGAATGCATTTCAAATGCAAACAGAAATAACCTTGCCCCAACAAAAAAGTCCTTTTTGTTATCATCTTTAATCACAGGTGTTTGTTGTGACTGTAGTTAGCATTAAAAAGAAAATAGGAGAGACCTTTACCTTACTTTGGGATTCTTTCAAAGAGATGACACTCAGTCTTCAGAGTGTTTTGTTGATAATTTTTACTTGTAAGTACATGTGGTGTCATGCCCAAACTGAGTATGAAGAAGAAAATATCAAAGATCGTTGCCCCAACTATGATTCTCTTTGTTCACATAACAGAAGACAGTGTACCTTTGGTAGTGTCGTGTTGATAGTTTTCACTCTTTTAAAGTAGCGTTGTAAAGCCTTACAGCATTGAAAAGAAAATATAAAAATCGTCGCCCCACCTATCGTTCCTTTTGTTGATATTTATAACAGATTCCACCATACCTTTGATAGCATCTTGTTAGAACTTTTACTCAAAGTAGTGTCAGGTGACTCATGCCCATACTTAACATTAAACAGAAAATTTCAACAATTCTTTACCCCACCTATGCTTCTTTTTAAAGCGATGACACTATGCCGTTTTTCCTGCGTCGTGTTGATGAGTTTTATTCATAAGTAGTGTCAGGCCCAAACTTAGCGTTAAAAAGAAAATATAAAACAATCTTTACCCCACCTATGATTCTTTTTAAAGAGATGACACTATGCCCTTTTTTCCTGTGTCGTATTGATGAGTTTTACTCATAAGTAGTGTCAGGCCCAAACTTAGCGTTAAAAAGAAAATTTAAAAAAATCTTTACCCCCACTTATGCTTGTTTTTAAAAGATGACATTATGCCTTTTGTAGTGTCTTGGTGATGGATTTTTCTCGAAAGTAGTTTCATGCGCATACTCACCATTAAAAGAAAATCTTTACCCATTGATTATTCTTGTTGTTGACATAACAGATAACAAATGTATATTTATTCTGCGTCTTGGTGATTTTTATTCACAAGTAGTGTCATGACCAACTTTAACTTGCTTGCTTTCAAATGTCATCACATGGTCAAGTTCAAAAGGTTACAAAATACTCTAGTGAGTCTTGATATCAAACAGAGTTCTACTCATCACTCTATGTGCAGTTGTTATCGTTTTCTACGATCTCTCTCTCTCTCGCTCTCTCTCTCTCTCTCTCTCTCTCTCTCTCTCGCTCTTTCTCTCTCTCTCTCGCTCTCTCTCTCTCTATGATATATATCTCTCTACGATATCTCTCTTGCTTGCTCTCTCTCTCTCTCTCTCTCTCGCTCTCTTTATGACAATCTCTCTACGATATCTCTCTCTGATATATCTCTCTACGATATCTCTCTCTCTCTCTTTCTCTCTCTCACCATGTATAGTCAAATGGAAAAAATTTTATACTGGCTAAATCTCCTGCTGGGGAAAGGATGAACAGTGCATGTTAGTAGTAATCCATCACACATTGACAGGTGGTCGTAATTGGTTACTTTGTTCAGTTTACTACAAACTCAACCTCCAGTTTGAAAGTATAAATGTGATGATGTTATCGCATCATCATGTTTATATTAATGCTCCAATAGCATTAAACTAAAACTGTTGGTGGTAAGAACAGAATGCTTTGCTAGAGAAATCCATTTGACTATACGGTGGAGATGATCGTAGCATGTATAGTTACTATACAGTAGAGCGTTTTCCAATTTGTTTACATATTTCACCACTTCTAGCACACCCAGTTAAACTCAGATTTATAAGTAAATAAAATTTAGTATTATAGGAATAGTACATTTTATACACTGACTAAAGTCAAAAAGTGGTTCCTCAGTTACAGATTGTATCCCTTTAATGAAAGATTAATCCTAATTTTCTCAACTTGTAGGTTTTTGTGTACAAACGAATACCCCTAAAGAGGATTAAGTATTGGAAATATTTAAAGGTGCACAAGCTGAATTCATACATATTTGGGTGGAGTTTTTTGCTGCTTATTTAAAAGTCACTCATAGTATTCTATTTACTGAGGCATACTTAACTATCACTTGCAATTGACTGAACTCAAACCTTGTATTTAGATATAACCCATAAACGATCCGATGATGTAATTTATCATACGTATCAAAAATATTACGAAATCTCTACTACTGTTTTAACAATGCCAGAACAATCTTAATGATATAGAATGCATGCTTTGACATAAACAGTATACAAGCATAGTTTAGTCAAGGGTTTAATCAAGTATTTTCACTTGAGTATAAAGTTTATAAAACTCAGCTTGTGCCACTTTGGCACATTTGTCATGTAGTTTTAGTAAAACATTCAATCATACATAGTATTTTGAATAGTTTACAGATAAAAATAGATAAAATAATAAGTCTTTTATTTTCAATCAGTATTTACTACATAAATTGTAATTGATAGATTCAAACAACTGTACAGACAATTTAAGTACATGTCCCAATTTTAATTGATAGATTCAGAATTTTTTAAATTTTTAAAAAAAAATTCTAAATAGTTCATCATATGCTGACAGGATGTTGCCAAATAGAGTAACGATGTCTTTTTGATACCTGTATTACCATCCATCGGATACCAGTAAATCAACAAAACACACGGGACTTCCCTATTTTTTGCCACCACACAAACCATGCTGTACTGGGTAATTCAATATGTGAGTCATTTAGTATTAAACATCTGTAAGGTTTAATTTTGATGGGTAAGCACATGCTAGTAGTTGGATCTACTGGTACAATTCATATGTCAAGCAGTGGGCTGGCTACTGTAACTACTAAAATTAACTCTTGTGTCTTGTTGCTACACATGTCGGAGTTCCATCATACCTTGGCAAAGTTGCTGGTTTCACGTGTCTTGAGGTTAGGTTTTTTCCCCTAGGCCGTGACATTCAGAGTGACACACCATGAGGTTGATCCTATTTTTTTTATCCTGTTTCTCATTACCTGATTGACCCAAATTTTCAGCCCTGACATCAAATTTTTTTTCTGCTCACCTCTAATATTTTGTGTAACCGTGCCCTCTTTGGCAAGAATAAGCAAGTATCTGGACTGTCAATGTCATATACAGTCATGGCGGTGATGCCGACACTTGTTCATGAAGAGAGCATTTCATTCATGACAGAAGTTATTCAAGTAGGGAGGCTGAGAACATGCCAAATGTGTAGAGAAGCTGGGAAAGGGCTTGCTACCAGGAATCCAAATGTGAAGAAGAGGATTTTCTTGTTTTTTACTTTTTATTAAAAATCGACTGACAGACCCATAGTTGCTATGAAAAAGCTATGAGAAACAGAAAAAATGACAGGGTCAGCCTGAGAAAGGTATCCCAGCCAAAGATTCAGTTTTGTAGCAGTTCTTCATCATACGCACAGTACTACATGTAGTGTGCATATCCGAGATCACAAATTTAAAACTTTTGTTATCATTTTCTGTGTGGCTATAGTCTTTATGGAATAATTTCTCTCCTTTTCTCTCTCAGAGTCTTCACATCAAAGCAGTTGCATCAGGAACATATTTTTGAAACTGTTTTGTGAAACTGAGTAATGACTTAGACTCATGATATAGTATTGAATTACCTGTTGGTAAACATATTTGTGTAGCAGTACACATAGTATATGGGGAAATATATCAACTCAAATCAGCACCCAAAAACCCAAAAATCAGCACCCCCCCACTGACAGTGCATCACAATTTCAACTTATACTATACTACTAATAGATAAAATAGACCTCTACTTGGCATGTGCAGTGTCTAATTTTTGGTATTTTAGCAATTTTAGTTGAATATATTGTTGGTTGTCTGGTCAGAAAAATAATATCCTAGCTAATACAGCTAGTGCAGGTTTAAATTTCTGTTTTTGATGACTTACTAGAAGTCAGTTGTTTCAACTTGAGAAAAGTAACAAAAATAAACCAACTAAGAAAGGAAATTTTAAATGTGGCTAGCTTCACCAAAAAACTCCCACTCTGTATGTTTCAAAGAATATTCATCACATCAGCAAATGTAATGTGGAAAGCTGGGGTGTTTAATAACCAGATGTCTGATGTTGTACAAATCAGCATAAAAAATACGATGTTTCTGTGTAGTAAGTTGTAGTTAATCCATCTCTGTATCCCTATGGCACTTTCCTCTAGACATGGCTTTAACCTTGATTACTGGCCTTAGTCAAATAAACGTACATCCAACTACAAGTATTACAAGTGCTCCAAAACTGCATTAATCCCAGTCCATTTCTGAAATTAACGTCACAGAAAAGTGCCTTTTAATATTTTATGTTGCCTCCTTTGTTTAATGCACCTGAACATGACCTTGGCTTTCATAATGTATGTATATGTGTGCCGAAAAATCCCCCTGCAATAAAAAGCCTTGCTAATGTAATATTTATGAGATATTGCACATACAGCGTCCAGTCGTCCCTTCTTTTAAATGCCAATGTACAAGTCTGTAGGGAATCGGTCCACATTACTTTAAAATTGTCACTATCTGTTGGTCATAGACCGATGACTTTTAATGGTCCCCCTGGTGATCTTACAAGTCCAATGTCATTTATGTACATCATTAATGCGTTAATTTCTAGTCATCCTGTAAACTGTTGTCATTGACCCCCACCATGCTATGAATTTTTAACATGTATTAAGACTGAGTAGTGAAGTTATTTCATCTTTTTAGAGGTTTCCCTCCCTTTGTATCCCCCACCCCACCGTGCTATGAATTGTTAAGACCAGTATTGAAGTTACATCCCTCCCTTTGTATCCCCCACCCCACCATGCTATGAATTGTTAAGATCAGTATTGAAGTTACTTCCCTCCCTTTGTATCCCTCACCCTACCATGCTGTGAATTCTTAACATGTTTGGAACAGTATAGCAGTCACTCCATATTGTATGTCTTTCCCCCCCCCTCCTCCCATGTCTCCCCCCCCTCCCATATGATTGTTAACAAGACCAGTATTGAGGTTATTCCATGTTAGATGTCTCCCTCCCCATGCTCCCTCTGTATATGAATTGTTAACATGTTAGGACCAATATAGAAGTCACTTCATGTTTAGATGTCTTCCTCCCCATGTATCAATTCCCCCCTCCTGTATGAATTGTTAAACATATACATGACGAATATTGAAGTTACTTCATGTTAGGTATCTCCATCCTCGTTCCCCCCCCCCCCCCCCCACATTGCAATGTTTACATGTTAAGACTAGTGTTACATATGGGTGGAAATGAAAGTTTATACTTAATGGTGGATGTAGCCACCAAAACCATAACTAGAAACAAAACTTGTGTACCGACCTCAGTGACGTTGATTATATAAGGTGAACTTGGTGTTTTATCTACCTGTGGAATAGTCAATAAGAATGTTGATTTTAATGTAGTGCTTTTTCACTCTGTGCTTCAGGCGCTTTACCCCAGGTATTGACCTATAGTGGCACAATGGCCCTGTGTACTTCCTCAACTCCCTGGGGAATGTACAACCTTTACAGCCTCTATATTAAGCACATCGACATTAAAACTTTCAAAGATAGCTAGAATATCTTTGAGTTTGGGTACAAAGATATAAACAGCTAGGGTTAACACAACAAGGTAAAATCCCTTATCAGATGATATTGTAATTTGCATCACCCCTCCCCCTTGGGTTTTTCCCCCACTTGCATTATTCCCTTCCCTTCCTTGTACCAATCCCCCTTGTAAATCTCCTTGCCCCCTCCCTTGCATTATCACCCTCCCCATGTATTTCCCCCTTGTATTGTGTCCTTCCCTCGCCTTATAATTCCCCCTTATATTTTCTTTCTCTTTGCATTATCACTCTCCCCATGTATTATCACGCCCCCCCCCCCCCCCCCCCCCCCCGTGTATTGTCTCCCATCCCATATTTTCTTCCCTCCTAAGTTTATCTCCCTCCTCATGCAACATCCTTGTATTGTTTTTTCCTCTCCTTGTAATACCCCCCCCCCCCCCCCCCATATCCTTTCTGTAAGGTCAGTAATATTAGACATAATTTCCTTCTTCAAAATTACTAGGAAGGTTTGTGAACGGAACCACATTATTCAGTTTTCTACATTAACTCAGTTTAATCAAGAACAGAACGGGGAAAACAAGATGAATTTCTAAATTACTTGGATTTTTCCTCGAGGCAAAGTGAAATTTCGAGAAATTTATTGCAAACTAATAAACTAGATTTAGAACAAGCAATCTTAACAGAGAGGTGTGGTTTCATGATGACAAAATATTGCTATCAAAAGACTAATCATGGCAATCAAATGTTTATGTTACAAAACGGACAGTTGCATCACCTTTGGTGAGAATGCAAAGTGTCATGTATATGTGACAAATAGAGTCTGTCCGACTGTCTGTCTGTCTGCTCTCTGCATATCATATTAGTTGCCTCACTTCCTTGCTGGAAATTGCACAAATGTAGTCAATAATTGAACAGTTGGCTCATAAAGCAGGACTGGGTTTTATTTTCAGACCGTTCAAATTTCATTGTTCAAGGCTACACAGCAGCTGCAGTAATGGTATTGGGTACCTTGTTTCATTGTGTCCGTGGTGCCAACTATTGTCTCACGTATTTTAGGTCAGAAGTAGAGGAAATCTCAACTGAAAACAGAATCAAAAGAAAAGTTGATTATTTTTTATCACCAGGAAACCTTTGAAATGAGAAAAAACATGACATTGTCTTTATGTCTCCAACCAAATGCAAAAGAGGGGAAAAAAATTGGTCTAAATATTCAGCTGACGGAAAGTCAATATTATCCAGTGGTTTTGTACAATGGAAAAGTTACAAGTGTTTCTTTTTAGCCAGGTCTACCTGCATACGATCAGTGTTTTAATTCAGGCTATATTTTTAACCTGTTTCCTGAACAGATGCTATTGTATTGGTCTTATACGTGTCATTTTATTTAGACATGTATCATGCATGCCAGCATTTTTATCATAAACATTCAAATGATTGCCCTTTTTTTGCTTGTATTGTTCCAACGGAAAGACATTAGCAGGTCTTTTTTTTTCTCTCAAGCCACTATGAATAACAACTTGGCATTTATTCAACATCTGCTTTTAAAAAGTTTCTGTTTTATGAGATGAAATGCTTTGAACTTTTTTTTTTAAAACCTCCAAAGTTGATTGTATTAGAAGATAATTGACAGGTCATAGATGAGTGAATCTTTTTATCTTGTTATTATCATCCGGCAATCTATAGCACAATGTAGAGTGACAGTGTGATCAGAAAGCACCACCAGTTTATCTGGTGACACGGAAGGGCTTTTCATATGGCAGTCCATAGAGGTTGTATGCTTTCATCCACACAACAGTAGCAATTCTCCTCAGAGATTTGATGAATTTTGTGAAATTAAACATGTATTAAGTATGCGTTTGACAGTCCAGCCGAGTCAAAGAGATATTAGCATTCAAAACACTTTCATCGTCTGATTGTCAACGATACAAAGAAATTTTTTTTTTGAGACTTGATTTTTTTTTATTAAGTTAGAAAATACTTCTCAGGATTCTGGATTCAAGTCAAAATTAATTTTCAGATAAAAGTTGTAAATTTAGCAGCCTCTTTGCTACAACTTTTAAAAAAGTTCTGTGAATAGTACTACTGTTTAGTGATGTACATCTGATAAGGTGTTAGTGTTAACCCCCCCCCCCCCCATATTTTAATCATACTTAAATAGTACCATTTTCAATTCATTTCTCAATATTACATGTCATACAGTAGACCCTCACTAAATTGTACCCTGCTAGCTCATGATTGCGAATTCAATTTTAATACTAAGATGTCTTTTATTAGTTTGATATTGTGCAAATATTGTTTCCAGATCATAGCTAACTCACCATTTGGTCGATGAAAAAAACGTAATACAGCATTGTATGCATGTTCATTCATGTTTAACTCTTTAGATATTAATGAAGTTAAAAGGGCATGGACATTTTGGACCAGATGTCAACATTGAAACGTTGGTACAGGGATGTGTAGATGATGTTATGAACTTATCTATAAATCTATATCTATATACATGTAAATCTATATCTAGAAGGATGGGGTGATCGCTTAAAATCTTTTGAAAAGTAAAAAAAAAAGTTTGGTGTATGTGTAAGTGTGTATGATATTTTCAGTTCATACTAATTTTTATTCTGTTGACAGTTTGGATAGCGTAGAAACTGCAGGAAACAGAAGGAAACTGCAAACTATTTGTTTTATGAAAGTTCCCAAGTTTCAGCAACGAACAATATTTTTTGCCCAGATATATACTTTTGGGGGTCACCCATCTTACAATCAGTGATGTTGTGAATTTTTTCTCATCCTGCCATAGAGGGCATCATTTTTTTTCAAATTATTTTGTTGACTTGATGAAATATAGGGTCGGTTAAATAGGTCATGAGAAATCTGATGTTCATTTTATTGATAATTAGATCATGTTAGATATTGGCAAGTAGAAATGAGTCGAGTGTTAGGAAAGTTTCAAATTTTCCCTTTGGGAACTCTGTCTGTAATAACATGCTTTTTGTTTAGCTTCATGTTTTGCAAGATTTGTTTGGAAATATTCCTAACTTTCTATAATATTATTAGAACAAGTTGAGTACACTTTATTTAATTTCATTTTTTTGGGCAAAAACTATTTTGCAACATCTGTAGTTTTCATTGTGATAACATTGCTCCTAACATACTGTATATTAATTTCATGGTTCGTAAAATTTGTTTGAAAACATTCCTCACGTAATATTTGTAAGAATACTGTTCATAACTTATTTTCTGTTTGATTTCATGTGGTGAAATTTATCAAGAAATACTCATCTTTTTGTTATATTTGCTCGGATACTGTTGAAAAGATTACATGAACCAAATCTACCTGTAAGTTGTTCACATCAAAATTTTAATATTTTAAATATATTAAACAGGCAAAGACCAAACGTGAATTTTATGTTTAGATTTGTGACTGTAGTGAACTCTAACATACGATATGTCTTTGTTTTGAACTACAGACGTGACAAATATACACTCTACGTTAATGTTCTTTGTGTGGTAACAAAAGTTACTTGTCAATGCAGTGAGTTCATCTTATTGTTTGATTGCCGCAGTTTGATTTATCTAATTTTTTTTTTATAAGAACTGCACTAAAACATGAAGTATCAAGTATCACTACATAGCGTATATATATAATAACAAAATTGTTCCATCCATAATTATTTAATAGTTTCAGGTTTGGTCTTTTGTATTCACTTTATTTCATACAGAGTAAATAGTCCTAGAGGGGATTTTTCTATGTTTGTAGTTTGACTCGTTACCGCAGCAAAAGTACCATCTGTAGTGGTATTGCGGCGTTCTCTCGTTGATGTACTCTCTGTATTCATTCTGTAAAACCACAACTTGTGGCCATTGTACTGTATGGATATTAATAATCCATTGCACAAACCACAGCCAGAATGCCGTTTGCAAGTTTTCACTTCACAGCCATTTCACTAAGTTTGCACACAAAAGAGGCAAACATTTACCAATTGGAGTCAATTCCGGGAGGCTTACCACTACACAAGCTTAAAGCCCTGAAGTGGTGCCATTAAAAGTCCAATAGGAGTGCTCATCGGTATTGATATTGATATCGGATAGGTGTCTGGCCTTTACTCAGCTTCTCTCACCCAAGTTACATGTTGCTTTGTATTATGAATGCATGGATCAAATGTCATTTATTACTTCCATACTGGTTTTCAGCTGCACCAGTCTCTAGTTTCATGGATGTCGTGATCAAGGGGGAAAAAATTACAAATCAGGTATTTAGCTGTGCGTGATTGATGAAGTCTAATAAATGGAGACCGAATCCACAGAAGGAAAGAACAACAGAAAATTTCAATACAAAGAGTTGAGATTTGAAATTTTTTACGTTAGTTCAGTCAATCTTTGCTTTGTCAATATTTTTCCAGACTGAATTTTAGGTCAAGAGTTTTGTTTTCATTTGTGGTTTGTGAATATGTAGTAGCTTTAATTAGTCTAACCTTTTCATTGTAAATCAAGTTATTCAAAGTTGAGGTTAACCACTCCAAAGATTTGTGTACTTCCACTTACATGAAGATGTAGATTTGCTGTCAAATCCCTTTTCTACTAAAACATCAAACAAATGCCCTTTTTTTACTTGTTTTGTTCCAACGGAAAGACATGTACACCTTACATAAATATTAAGTGAAAATTATAATAATAGTTTGGGTTTTTTTGTAAATTTTTTCAACAACGAACTCTTGACATTAGTTCATATGGTCACAACCTCAGATGTTGTGAAAATTACTAACCAAAAAACCCCAAATTTTATTAAATAATATTTGGTTGGATAATGTAGGTATTGAAAGCATTTATTGGACGTGTTATGCAGTTGGAACTTACTAAAAACCTGGCATATATTAAATGCAAGTAAATTTTAATAATAAGGTGCTTTTTAGCTGTGGAAATGACAAAAATTGTGAAATTGTGGAAGGCAAACTGAAGTATCAGTGTACATATCAGTTTCATGCATTTTGAGAGGGTTTTTTTTACTGTGAAGTAGGTTGTAATCTACACAAGTTTCCCTGGCTATTTTACCGAGGGTGCCCCTCTAAAAATTATGGTATATAAAGGTATGGCAATTTACAAGATTCCCCCTCCCCTCTCCCCTCTAGGATTTTAATTTAACATGAGTACGCATTGCATCATAAACCTAGATAGACATAGACAAAGAAAAATCTACTGTTGTTGCTTCACTCATGAAAGTATGACCATGAAGAATATAGCAAGCACTTGTTCAAATACCTTGAGTACACAACTCTCACACTCACGTTTTAAGGGGTTCTGTTACGTTTCATGTTATGGAGTGGGAGAAGACGAGAAGATGGGAACAAAATCTTCACTTTTTAAAACTGTAAATACCTAATTCTAGAAATATCTGTAAATGTAGGAAGGTTCAACCAACAAAATGTTGATGTTTGACTCCAGTCAGGTTCACCAAAAGTTTGATGCGATGTCTTATTACGGCTTGCCATCACTGAGTAGAGTGTGTAAATAATTGGACCCAGTAATGTTGACTCGTCCTCGTTGGTATATCTGTTGGGAATGTTGCAAGCCAAGTAGCAGTAGACACGACTCTTTCATTTCCACCATAATAAAGGCACTGCAAACGGTATCATACATATTTGATGACTGCTGTATGGCTCCATGGAAATGATGGGATTCCCACGATGCATCTCTCCGTATCCCAGTCTCCTTCCAAACTCCAAGTTTAAAAGTTTAATTCTTACTCCAACAGCTTTCCAATTAATTTTCCATTATAGTAGGGGTAATCATAGCATTTCATTTTTTCTCCGACTGCACTGTCCCTTCCCACCAGGATCCAGAACTGATATATTTGCCATGTTAATAGCTTTGGCTTTCAAAGAGTGTGTTTACTTTTGCAATTAATTTTTACATTATTGGCTGGTAGTGCTCTGTGTAATTTCTACAACGCAGGAAGTTGCTTCCCGAAGGAGATTTGTCTTCCTTCTAGCCCCAGGCAATGTCAAAACCTGCTGTGCTCTTCCGTGATAAATTAATTTCTGAGCATGTCACATAGTAATGGTCTGGTCATATATGACACGAAAAGTAGAATGAGGCGAATTAACTTTCTTTCATCTGTTCACTTTTGATTTTTTGAAGTTGATCTCACCGCTGAAATGAAATAGATACAAACACCTCAAAGTCAATACCAGTTTTATACTTTTCACGTTCTTCTCAGTTCAGATTTTGACTTCTAAGCAATCCTTTTTTCCTGAAAATCAACATAAACATGGTATACTTAGGACGTAACCATAATAACAGATCGGTAAAACTTGAAATAAATCAGTGTCATATACATTTAATCTATATTGCCTGGCTGGTAGCAAAATAGCCCAACTACTTCTATCCAATACTGCACACCCAACTAACCACGTCAACCACAAAATTACATTTTTTGTGAAAGTTTTTTTTGACTAAAATTGCAGAATAAATATTTGTTTTTGTCTGTGACTTTTCAATCAACGACACAAGAGAATTTCTTGTCAATTGTTTGTATTTAAGATTTGATTGTATTAATTCTGTTCTAGTTTTTTGCAATTTTTAGTAAATTACAGATGTTTTGATATATATGGGGACAGAAATGGATTTTCTTTAGTATCAGAAAACAAAAGCCGGTTGGAATTTAAAGCAAAGAGGATTCTAAGTTTGCAGCAAATAGGGACTTATCTTTAGGTGCAAAAAAAAAAAATCAAAATCCGAGAGTTGATCGAAATTATGATAGATAATTTGAAATGGTTTGAAAATTTAGGGACACAAATTATTCTTACTTTTCCATCAGAAATATAAAAAAATAGGTTTTAATTTGAAGCAAAAATGGATTTATTTATTGAGAAAAAAACCCGAGTTGGTTGAGATTATGAAAATTTAGGGACACAAATTATTGGGTATGAAAGAGAGCAAGCTCCAGTTTCCGAAAAAAAAATTGTTTAATTAAAATTACTCCGATGATTTGGTCTCACACCTTCTTCGGGGATCTAAAAATTAAAAAATACAATGGAACAATGATTAGAAATATTGAAAACTACAACTCGAATGTATAACTAAGAAAAGGTAAGCAAAAAAATGGATGAAAGCACAAAGTAAAAAAATGGAAGTAACAACTGAACAACTGTAAAACACAAATTATCCTTACTTTACCAACAGAAATAAAAAAAAAGTAGAAAAAAACCCAGAGTTCATTGAAATTATGAAAAGGGACTCAAATTATCCTTACTTTACCATCAAAAATAAAAAGTAGATTAAAAATTGAAATAATGAGAGGTATTTTTAGTGAAAAAACCCTGAGTTAGTTGAAATTACGATGGATAGTAATTTGAGGGCTTATAATGACTGGGTTGATGTGAGTGTTTCCCTACTGTTTGACAGAGAACTGATTGTGACATAGCCTTCTTAACCTTTCCACTCACCAAGTATCGCACAATGTGGGAAAGTTGAAGAGCCAAATCATTTCCTCTGAAATGAAAATGTTGAAGTCAGCACACAGGTTAACAGAAGAGTTCTTGCCAAATCAACACAATTGATAACTGCTTCAAGCAGACACACAGTCTGGATACGAAAACAGAAGAGAATTTCAGGCTCCATGAAAAGCCGCCAAATTCTGGAAAAAAAATAATTGAGATGGCACTCCCTGAGATGGGAAGGTAATTTTGACATGCAAGATATACTCTAGGGAAAGAGCTGTGGAGCTGGAATGATTGATCAAAAGAGTAACCACATGACTGTCATCATCTGGAAACTGAAGCAAGATAGAATTATTACATTTAGAATAATTGACAAAACTTTCAGAAAAGGAGTCCCAAGACAGGTTCCTGAGGTTCCAAGAAAGTTGTCAAATTATGAGAAACTAAATCAGTGTTTATAGTTCGTTGATTAAAAATAATTAGTTTGTGTGCATGGTGTTTAGAAATTCCCATTATACTGGAAAACAAAAATAGTGACACCTCAGATCAAAACAAACCATAAATTAATTGATTATGTATTTTCACAATATTCTTGTAGATTCAAACTAAGACAGATTGTGTTCCCCTTGTTAAAAAAAAAAGGAAGAAGGAAAAAGTAAAAACGGACTTGGCTAGGTATCTAAGGGTAAGATTCCCGGACGATTTGCATAGACATGGTTGGTTCCAGTTTTAAATGATTATTTTGTTGGCGATTCATGAATATTTTAGCAGAGAAAGAAGAGGAAATGTAATTTGCTGTTTGGCATAAAAGATGGCTTCCACGCTGTGGATTTGCAGTGCCCAGGGGATGACTGTTACAAACCCCATCATTAGAGGTGTGTATAGCTAGTGATAAACTATAAGTCAGTCAATATTATCACAGGGAGGACATCATCGTCAGGGCTGTCCTCTCTTCACAACTCCATTCTGTGCAGAGCAAAGCATGAATGGCAGAGAATAAAAGAGGCAATTTTTGGAATAGGTAGGAATTGATTGGTACTGTGTTTGTACGGGAAACCACAAAATAGTTGATTTGATTTGGTTGCTAAATACCCTAGGGTGATCAATGTGTGTATTGACATAAGCAGAGTCATTGCTTTGTGTTAGATGAACGTTTGCAGTATGTCTCTTTCTATTCTGTCTCACTATAGTACCCTGTCTAATGAGTGATCCACTCGTTCCCCCAAATCATTTCAAATAAAAATAAAAAAATAAAAAAATTTAGAAAAGAAGACCTTTGAAATCATCAACAGTTCACAAAATTAATTGACCCTGTAAATAAAAAAATGCGAGGCAAAATATTTGATGAAAACATGCTGTGGGTATTTCAGTACTTTTATTGGTGTTCTACAGAAACTAAGATTGGAAAATAAATAAATAATTGAATCACATTAATCAAAATTTTGAGAAAGAAATTAAAGAAATACTTCCTCTCATGTGAGCGAGGAGATAATTACGATATTTTATATTGTTCAAAACCCATATTACATTTAGAGTGGTATTTCAAAAAGGAGAAAATTGCTTCTTGCTGAGATATTTGTGAGAAAGGTATTCCTGTGAGTCACCTTATACCATGTTATAGGGGATAGGGGTTGTTGACGCAGCTCTGATATTGTGAGTAGGCGGGTCAGTAGTGGGGCATTCTGTCTTTATAGAGGGCATACTCTACACTACATTTAGATGATTCCAAGTTCAGAGAAAAAACATTTTTAGTTACTAAACTTTTTCTCGTTATTTGTGATATCTGAGGATTAGTACTAGTAGCATGTGTTGATAGTTTATGAAGTTAATGATTCCGTTTAGTTCAGAGAAAGCAATTTTAGGTGCTAAACTTTTCTCATAATTTTGAAGTTCTTATTTATGATATCTGACGAGTACTAGTATGTATTGATTAAAGTTAATGATTCTGTTTAGTTCAGAGAGAACAATTTTAGGTGCTAAACTTTTCTAGTGAACTTGATAGTTTGAAGTTCATATTTGTGATATCTGAGGAATAGTAGTATGTATTGATTAAAGTTAATGATTCCGTTTAGTTCAGAGAAGCCAATTTTATGTTCTAAGCTTTTCTTGCAAACTTGATAGACTAAAAGTTATCATTTGTGATATCTGAGGAGTACTAGCATGTATTGATAACCGTTGAGTTAATGATTTCATTAAGTCAGAGAAAACAATTTTAGGTGCTAAACTTTTTTAGTGAACTTGATAGACTAAAAAAGTGTCATCTGTGTTATCTGAGAAGTAGTAGTATTTATATGATAATTATGGAATTAGTGAAGTTGTCTGTTAGTAGCGGTAATCAAAAGTACAAGTATAGTCATCCTCAGGAGTAAAGTGTCTGATGACAAGGGTCTAATTCATAAACTACTTGTGTATCTATCCACGGTTATCATTTCATTCATGAAATAGCATATAGTAAAATAGTTGCATGGGTTCCATAATTCCCGCTGTTTGCGGTATGCCTACAGCGATATCAAATTCATCTCTGTCCCAGTAAATAAGTCAGTTGTAGGCAGATTGCCAGGATTCTGTTCATGTGTTTACGTTCAAAAATGACTAATCATGTGATGAAGGGATGATAAAATTATGATAGTAAAGTGTGGAAAAAACCCAGCCTGTCAATCAAGACAGACCTAAATGAAACCCGATCCCTCAATGTAACATTCCTGCAATGGAAACCAGAAAATTATCAAAATCTAGGAAAGTTTTCAACATCTTATGCAGGAATGTAGATAGTTGCTATCAGGTGTGAACGATTTCATCTTCACTTCGTTTGTGATTTTTTTATCTGTTTCGTAAACTGCCACGACCGAACGAGAAGTTAAACAAATAAACAGCGATATGTCAACACTTTGTAACATCTGTCACTGACTTAGTGTGCTTGCGTTTCCCACCATAGAAAGTTTTACAACTTGTACTAAAAATCACTATAAAGACGACACAAGAATTCTCATATTTGAAAAAAAAAATGCAGGAAAACTTTCTCATCCCAGATATCCATCAGGTTTTTCCAGAATCATGAGCATTTATCCCGGCAATGTAGTATGCCACATACTTTCATCACATCAGTAGAATAACTTCACGTTTGAGATAAAGGCATATTTTTCCAACCATCTCTCGTGAAATGCAGGTTGAATAAATTAAGATGAAAGTCAGCGTGTTTACGCTATCTGTCAGTTGTAGTATAAGCTTATGTGTGCAGTCAGATCTTATTACCACTATTATAAAAGCTGGGCATATAACCATGTGCACTTTACCCACCAACAACTGAGCAAGTGTTCAAATGTCAAAGCTCAAGCCATAGGTTACACAGCCATGTTTTACTACTACCGGTTTTCACTTTTAATAACTCGGCTAAAAAGTCCAGCAAGTTTGTCCCTGAGAGATGCGTATTGTTCAACTTTTACATCATTTACAGTTTGCATAAATCACAACAACAAAATTGCAAAGAATTCCAAGAATCACATGACAAAAAAAAATTATAATTATAAAATTTCTGATGACAACTTTTCCAGTATTAATTATTCTATAGGAGTGAGTGCATTTGAGAGATCCCAAAAATGTTTATCAAGGAATGTAGGCTGTGGAATAATATACAATCATACATACATACATATATACATACATACATACATATATATATGTATATATATATATATATATATATGTATGTATGTATGTATGTATGTATGTATGTATGTATGTATGTATGTATGTATGTATGTATGTATGTGTATGTGTATGTGTATGTATGTATGTATGTATGTATGTATGTATGTATGTATGGATAGATGGATGTGTGGATGTATGTATGTATATATATATATATATATATATATATATATATACTTGTTGGAACAAAATAACAATTGTGATTTTGTTTAGAGTTGTTTTCCTGTTTAGAGTTGAATATTATGATGGTTTATGGTTACATCTACATCCTGCTGTAAGCTATTGAGAGACTGGCTTTATACAAATCATATAAAATATCACTAAGCCGTAAAATTGTCAAATAAAAATCTATGCATGATTCACGATAATACTCATCCACTGAATTCCAATATCCCTTTAAACATTACAAGCTGACGTTGTAAATATTAAATTGCATCTGTGATTTGTTAGGCTTACCAGCTACTAAAAATCTGTTTTATTTCTATACATTAATTTTATGCCAGACGTTTCATTTTTATCGTCCCATGCACTTACGATTATGATTATGATGTGAAGTGAGATAGGAAATCTCTGACATCCCCCTTGCACTTGTGGTGTTTTTTTTTATAGCTGTTTTAGTGTTCAGGGTTCTATCTGTTCGACTTAACCTTGAATAGTCTCATAATTTGTAGCTGAATCTGCAGGGATTTATAAGTTGTTCAAGGTGAGGATTATATTATTACAGGCTTGGGTTGCATGTTTTTTATACGGTAATTCTACTAATCTCCCCCAACTGATCTAGCTGTTTTTATTGTCCACTCTACAACTTTTAAGTGTGATCCTCCTCCCAGATTTTGTTGTCACGTTAAAAGATTTTGGTAATCGGGATTAAAGTTAAGAGGTGGACAAGTTCATATGAACCAGTGTCTAGATATTCCATTTATGTGATCCAGTTCAACCATCACAGAGTTTCATTGAGTCACTCAGGGAAACATTCCGTAATTGTAAACTAGCTGTCTTAGTGTGAGTATAAAACCAAAACTTTTGATAATACATTCGTTTATATCGTTTATAAAATGCTACTGATTATTTTCATTGTGAAATTATAAAATAACTAAAGCAGTTATTATTTGGTAATTAAAATGTCGACTTGATCTTAAATATTCAACAACTTCCATATAAGTAAAAAATTTCGAACTAAAATTTAAATAAAAAAATTAGCTTTGTAAAAGTGACACTCAGAAACCAATGGAAGAATGTTTGATGTCTGAAGATGTGATGTTAAGTTTTTAAAAAAAACTAGTTTGTAACACATGAAACCAGTGAAAGGATGTTGGAAGATATAGTAGGATTATGAATCATACACAACAGGAGTTTTTTGGATCGGCTTTGCTATTTGTAGTAAGGAGGTTGTTTGTCAAAGGGGTAAAGAATTTGTTTAAAAGAGTACCCCCTATCATTATCAAAAGTTGAGTTTGAGTGGGTACCAGGAATGGATTGGAAACTTGAGATATTTTTTTGTAGTGTACATGGGAAAGTCGAAGAAACATAAAAAAAATAACATGATCACATAGTAGAAGTAAACCAAACAGACAAATGAGTCATAACAAACAGATATTCATTTTGATGTATTTTCCAGTTTATTTTGGTGCGGTGTGTTTGTTTTTTTATTTGTACTTTTGTTTGAAGGAATGCACACCAGTAGTTTCCACCCGTATTCAGTCATACAAGAATGTTGACTCACCATGAAAGAAACTTGAATCTCAGAGGGCCATATCTATCACCAGGTGAACAAACAAAGACATGCCACTAGAAAAAAAAACTTCAAATCGAAATGAGAAATAAAAAGAGCCATTAACAGCCCCAAGTTTAAATTTACAAGTGGTAGTTCACTGATCTGTACCAAGTTCTTAGCAACAAATGGAGTGGGGTCAGATCTGTGATATAGAAAGTCAACATAGTATGACATGTGAAGTCAATGATAACACCGCTCAAGGGTGGCTTCTGCCCCTAGATATGACATGGGTCTTGGTGTACATGTAAGTGGTCACTACAGTACAGACTGCTGGTGAGCTAATATTGGGCTTGCAATAAATCTGTCTCTCCCTGGGTAACCAAGTAGACATTGCTTACACATTATCTGCTGGCTGATGGCCTTGTTGTGTTGACAGTGACGGTACATACCAATACTCAATGAATACCTCCCCTATTGGTGGCAGTCTAGGCCACAGACAAATAAAACCAGTGTGTACACACCGACTTTATTGACAACTTTTCTGTTTATTCACTCAAACACTGACAGAACTTTAACCTTCCTTAAGTTGATTGGTCATACAGGTGCCACCTCTATAAAGCTATTCTCGGTTAATTGCATAATAAAGTTCAGATAAGGTCACAGGATGTTGCTATGTGGTCATCTAAGGACAAACTGAAATGGGTGTGTTGAGAAACTTCCTTACATAATAATAAAAGAAAACAGGGTCCAAGGCAATTACGATTTGAATGAGGTTTTATTTGCCCTTTGGCAAAAACTTTAGATCTTTTATACCAGGCCCAATCTGACAATTTTATTGAGGGTTAAATCAATCGTTTGTTTGTGTTCTGCTCTTTTTTCCCTCCCCTTTTTCCATCCAGCTGTGCTATGTTGTTGAATCACAAACATCCAGTAATAAGCATATCACAAACCACTGGCAATGTGCCAATGTGAAAGACAGAAGTTGGCAACAACAAGCACAAAGTCTGGAGATTCACTTAACTTTTGTCATCGTTTGTCTTGTGATGATTTCAATGGCATTTGAATAAGACAGGGTAACGTGTGAAGATTTCAAGTGTCCATAAACAGCATGGACATAGACTCTTGACTTTGTCGGGTACTACTAGTCAGCACTTGGCTTGGACAGTAAATAACTTTGCAGTTGACAGAGTGTGACTTACAACTTCCTTTATTACCAAAATCAAGATTTATTGAACAGTCTAGCGTCGTTTAAAGTATTGACATTACAAATGCAATTTTTTTGTCACATGTTTTTTCACCCACTTGTGTTCCTGGTTTCATTTGCGTCACTGTTTTCACTGCACTATACATGATAAATGAGACAATTTGAGGCAATGAGGCGTACAAATGTGCACACATTGATAATTCTGATGGCCTGTGAGCTCAAGACCTGGCCTGTCAACACCTTGAGTCACAGGTCCTGCCACAGCTTTTGCCAAATCCCAAAAGCTGTGTTTGCCTTTCCACTTGACATTTGACCTGACTTGGTCAGTGATACGGGTAATTGATGACCCCTCCTGTAACCACAAAGACATGTTTATGTTTAGAGGTGTTATGGGGCACTTGGTCTTTTGTATCCTGCTGCCCTCTGAGGTCAGGGGACTATTTTCCTTGTGATTCCCCAAAGCACTGGCAACAGCAGGAGAACATGTGCTGTAAATTCCTTGTACTCATGCACTTTGGTAAAAACATCACTCTTGTCAACTTGTGAAATGTGAATTGTAAACGTGAAAGGTTTTATTCCGATGCTGTTTTGTCATCAATCAAGTAAGAACGGGGCTGTAAAACAGACCATAGTAGGAACTCTGAACTGCAGAGTACCACATCTGTTGATGTGAATCTGTCAACCGTCATGTGGTAAAACGTTTTAAGAGTTCACTAGATAGATTACACTCAGACATATCCACAAAGAAGCTATATATACAGCTTTTTGTGGTAGCAATACACAACTGTCACACACTCCTTGTGTGAGGGCGTACCTTCAACCCAGCCATTCGCTGTCTCAACTTCACATTTTGACTCACTGAATTCTCACCCCAAAAAAACTCATTTGTAGGGTTGAAGCTTGTAAAAATTAATAAAAATTTAATACAAGATTCTTTTCATATTTTCAAAAATACTTCCATTGTGAGGTATTGACTTAAATCGATATATGATATCAGTTTTGTTTTTCTCCAATCCTTCTCTGTTCTTCTTTGCCTGTATCATGTTTCTTATTAATATATAGTTTCATGTCCAGAGTGTCTGATCATCAACAGTGTGAAAATAATGAAATCTCCTTGTTTGCCAACCATTGACATTAACAGTGGTATGAGCGTAACCTGTGTGACTATATATGTGATTACTTCTGTCAGGTCTCTCTTAAATAGCTCCAATTATCACATCACCAGACCCCAAACTGTAGTCTCATATCTGTGGTAATTATGTATATCTGTCAGAGGTCACAGCAGTATAGCTGGTCTGTTTTATATATATATATATGTACTTTTTATCAAGATTTTTAATTGGATGGTGAAAAGTGAGTCATAATTGCAATAAAATAACTTAATAAAGTGGAAAGCCATACAATCAACAAATAACCCAGATGCCTTTTCTAGTAAAGTCAAAAGATTAACTCGTTAATCTATGAGAGGTAAGGTGAGGGATTATTTTGACCCGACTGTCTGGGGGTGATGGTGGCCAACCAAGGTATTTAGGAGGTGGCACTGTGAGATAATTCAATCTGATTATGATACCTGGCAATGAGATATGTAGTTTATCGTCATTATTTGCAGGTGCTGGCTTGGCAGCTTTTCAATGGTGTCTTTGTTTGTGCTCATATCATGGTTGTTGGAGAGTTTCTCTTTACTCCTAGTCCTGTATGCTTAACCCTAACCCCAGTGTGTTGTAAATCACCCTGAGTCCTTATCGTCTGGGGCCAATTTGACAAAAACAAGCACTGTTAAACCTAGTCACCTGGTTGCCCAACGTGTGACACTCCGCCTATACATGCCATTGTTCTCAAGTATTTCTGCCACTGATCTTTGCTCCCCGCTACTCTTTAAAGGTTTCTATTTGGTGACACTCAAGTGATTTTGTCTCATTTTTGTTGGATTTATTAGTATGGTTTTTATCGTTTCATTTGCTCATACTTGAGTTGCTGTACTGTGCCTGTTTCTACAAGTATTTTCATTGCTATAGGATGACTCTGTCTTTAATGATGGAACATACAAACACCAGAAACACTGCTGGTATTATGTAGTCTTAATAAGTGGCTGTACTTTCCACCTCAGACAGCCATAATTTTGTCTTTAAAATGTAGTAAAAATTTAAGAGTACTATTTTCCTTTCCATTTATACTCTCACACATGTAGCAATTACTTCTCACCTTACTGTGCTGAAAGTCAAGTAGTTGAGTCAAAGATGAAAATATCATTGTAAGGTACACACAAATTTCAATTTACAGGTAATTTCATCTCTATTTATTTCAAATACTTTCGTAGGAATTTCCTCACAGAGCAAACGTGAAAAACAGCGTTTATGTTATCGCGAATGCAGCAAGCTTATACCTGTGACTCTGTTATTATTGTGTACTCAGTTCTGCAGCACACAGACGTGGCAACTGTCTACATATTTTCCTTATCATTTTTTTTTTCACAGCCAAAAATATGTTCCCGGTGAATGTAATCAAGTAAGGAATTTGTTTTTGTACAAGAGTCATTCGTAGAGATAAGGAACAGAGTTCGTATCAGATCTGACAGGTGAATAGTCTGTCAATTAGTAGTAGGTATTTCAACAATTCCTGGAAAATGCAATGATAGCATATTGCAGCTGCATTTGCCAGATACTATTAGGTATAAAAATAAAAATGTGCAAAATAAAAATTTGATCAAAATACTAAGGTGTCTAATCAAAATACTAAGGTGTCTAAAATGGCTAAATACAGTAACTGTATATCAAGTCGAATTACAAAATAAAACTTTGATCAAAATACAAAATATTGAGGTGTCTAAAATGGCTGAATAAAATAATTGTATGCCAAGTCAAATTAAAAAATAAAACTTAAATTATCAAAATATTGAGTCGTTTGAAATGGCTGAATACAATAATTGTACACCATACAAAATATAACTTGATCAAAATATTGAATTGTTTGAATACAATAACTGTATGCCAAGTCAAATTACAAAATAAAACTTAAATTATGAAAATATTGAGATGTCTAAAATGGCTGAAAACAATAATTGTACATCAAGTGAAGTTAGTACAACATTATCAAAATACTGAGTTGTCTTAAATGGCTGAATACCATAGTTGTACGCCAAGTCAAGTTACAAAACAAAACTTATCAAAAGTCTACAATGGCTGAATGTAATAATTGTACGCTAAGTCAGGTTACAAAATAAAATGTTATCAATAGACTGAGTTGTCTAAAAATGGCCAAACACAGCGATAACACAAGTCAAGTGATTTTCTGTCTCTCACAGTAGAAATATTACTTTTGAGTTTTTGGCTTCCTTTACAAATTGCTAGATTAAATATTGACATTCAAGTATGTCTAT